>NC_134576.1:50823283-51004054 GCF_050947875.1 Dermacentor variabilis | reverse complement strand
TGGGAGTTTAGCGGACGAGATGCCACGCCATCTCGGCGCGCACTCTCTGCATGAAGCGGCTGATTTCCTCTGAAACCTGGCTCGGGGGCAGTATGCCGTCAGCCGTGCTGGCAGCCATGCACAAACAGGGCCGCACTAGAAAGCGAGAAACGAGTGAACCTGCCACCCACTTCATTTTGATTACCCCTTCCCCCCCCCTCCCCCGCCCTCAAGTGCGCTTGATCGCGGTATCGCGAGCCCATCGCAGTAAACTCATATCGCGCGCGTTAATTTGTGAGATTTGATGGGAAGCAGCCGCTTCTTATTGAATCATTTGATCATATGCGTCGAGGGAAATTGTCATTTATTGTCTAGGTATATTATATATATATATATATATATATATATGCGGCCTCCACCACAGTGCTATATGTTAAAAAATAGCACATGCACGAATGAACTCGAGAAGAAAAACCGCACACCATATTTTGTCTCATATCGGTTTCGAAAGCTAATCTCGTGTAACCCAAAGTGCGTAGTGAACTCAAATTACTGCAGTGTTTGAATAAATTAACGACAGGATTGAAAACAATTTCAATTTCACCAAATACAACATTTTATGGTAGAAACTGAAATGCGCCGTTTGCTCTTTCGCATCACACCATCTGCTGACAACGGAACGCGAATGAGAAAACACTTTTGTGTACCTTTGGCTTACATGAGCCCAACTTGATTCTATAGTGGTACTACAGTTCTTTTTCACGAAAAACATATTGAAAGCATTCGGTAGGAATGTCGAGAAAAGTCCATGTACAAATTACCTGCGTGTATCGGTGTTCTGTCTGTTTTCTTATAATGATCACCGCTTCAAAAAATGTTTACTATGAAATTATGTAAACACTGTGGCGGAATGGTCAAAAACAGTCATAAAGGAACTCCGCAAGAGAAAGCTCTCGACTTCTAAAGGTTCTTGAACCGTAACACATTTGAAGAAGATCAAAAAGATTAATCTTTCATGGACATTCGAATGAAGCACCGTGTGTTCTTCGCTTAAAATGACTGTCGATGTCATCTTCGTCTACATTCTCTTGCAGGTCGTGCCAATTTCCATTATCAACCTGAGCAAACATTTTGACTGCGCGATAAAAAATGATTACATCTATGCTTTCGGGTCTACGTACACGGGTAGAAGGAAGAAGGTGCAGCTCGAATGCCCTAAATGTAAACAGAAACCGGTTTAGTGCACAATATTTCCACGCATTATCCGCCAGACAGGCCGCCCACTTATAGCCCTGATGTACTGAAAGGAGGACCCACGATATTTTTCAGGCTGTGATTAACCTATGAGCAAGGTTGAATATTTTCATTGTAGCTGGTAAAGTAACATCTTGCCATTGTACTAAATTCAGTATTTGAGTGATTGTATGAAGCATTCATTGACTAATTCATTCTTTCATTCGTTCGTTTGAAATGAAAACGTGCGCTTGAATTTATCTAGCTTGAACACGTTGCACTCCCTCTCGCATTTTTTTTGTTTTTGTTTTTCGCTTGTTACGTTTGCTGTTCTTTGCATAGAGTTAGTAACTGTAGAGAATTATCTGGGCGAAAAAAAGTGCAAATAGCCTAGGAGCCACCATGTTGCTACTTCTCGTTTTTCTAACACTAATGTGTTATTTACCCGTAGCACGCTCATGTGGATAATGTGTCAAGTTCACTGCGTATATTTTTCAGTGACATCCGGTGGTTATTTCTAACATTTTGATGCAAAATTTACAGTTCGTGAAACGATGAGTTTGCCGGTGCCTAAACTAGATGGCGCCACCAAAGTGAGGGATGCTGTGGATCGTGTTGATTGCGCTTCTCGGCTGAATCGCATCTCATCTTCATCGAGTGCGCGCACGCACAGAGTAGCAACATGGGCGTTGCCTCCTCTAAGCTGCAGGAGTGGCCTTTCGTGCTCCCTTCCACCAACATTTGCAATCTTTTATAGTCTGAACGAGTCATCGGCCGACATTGGGTATAGTCTGAACGAGTCTTACAGTTTGTTGTTGCCAATCCGATTAGTGGCTTAAGCGCAATGTCGGTTATCGGCCAAGAAAGGGTCACCACCAACATTTGCAATCTCATATTCTGAACGAGTCATCGGCCGACATTGGGTATAGTCTGAACGAGTCTTAGTGTTTGTTGTTGCCAATCCGATTAGTGGCTTCAACCCAATGTCGGTTATCGGCCAAGAAATGGGTGGAGAATTCCAAGGTGTAATCAACCCCAAAACTTTCACGACTGTTATAAAACGCTGTAGGAAAATTGAAAAACATGATAATGTTTGTCACTCTAATGTAAGTGCCGATATATTTTTGTACCTAGTGCCACTTTGGCGACTGGTTATTGAATAAATAAGTTCACGTGTAGCTGGAAATATTTTATAAAACAATTTATCTTCTTACACGCACCTCAACACATGCAGACTCCTTTTGAGTATCGGGCTGAAATCCTGGACTGCCGTCAGAAGAGTCCTGCTGATCGCATCTTGTTGTCGACGTGGTAACGCGCCTACAAGCAAGAAAAAAACGACCCATTATCGTGCATAGATTGACGCTTAAGCATGTTTTACCGATAGAATGTAAAATATCAACCGTAGGCCAAATGTCAGCAGCTGGGGATACACTTGGCATGAACACATAAAATCTAAACACTGTGGTAATTTATTATGACACTGAGTACAAATTACATAAACCAAGGTTATTCAGCTACAACATGTATCGATCGAATTCGTCTAGAGGTATAATAAATGTTTTTTCTTACTGGAGATAGGATTTGGTCCTTGCCATACCGAGGAATCCTCATACAGCCCCAACCAAGAAGCTGTCAATCTACAAATAAGTCACAAAAAGGCGATAGCAATGGAAATCAGATATGCACACAAGCACGTTGGAAGAGACTTCATCGTAGCTCAGTGGAAAAGCCGGCTTCATTGAAACTCAGGGAAAACCTCGTGATCCGTTTGTCGTCTCTGTGGGTGACATATACCTCTTAAACACGCAAGTTTAGCCTACGCGAGCCAGACCGGGCTGGCGTTACGACAAAATGCCTCGCGCAGTCTGCTCATGGGCAGACACGTGTAGATCCAGAAGCTGGGGCTCTTATGTGTTAGTCATTTATATGCATTCGCAGCCAGGAAGCCCATGTATCCGTCAACGAATGTCATGGTAGCAGCAGCGCGCCCCGAACTCGTCTTCGTGCTTACTCTCGCTTCAACGTGAACTAAGCGTCGAGAATACGGCGCATACAAAGCTATGAGAACTCGGCGCACTCTCTCCCCATCTCAGATCGCTTTCAAGAGCCCGCGTGGCTGTCGTCCGTAGCAATTCGTGTCGCCACAGCGCTGTCGTTTATACTGGTCGGGTCACGCTTTATCTAATTGGCAACCACGCTGACTTGCCTGAAGATGATGCAAGTGGCACAGTTCTTACACGTACCTAGCTTGACTTTCACGCGCTTTTCGGCTACACTTGCCGACGCGACCATCCTTGGCAAAGAAATATCTTGAAGTTTACTGCTTACGAAACTCGTGAAAGCGTTGTAAAAAAGAGAAACAATCACAGAAACCTCGTAGGTGCTACCGGTATACACGAAGGTGAATATTTCAGCAGATACTTGGAAGAAACCGTGAGCGGCTGCCAAGGCCTACGTGCAATCCGTCCGACGGCCCCGGCAAAGCATCAAAACGGCTTTAGCCCTTTGAGACGCTGCCTAAACAATTGTGCACAGCAGGAGAGTGCATCAATAGCAAAAGCACAGATGAAAGTAATGGTATACACGAGATGGAAAGCAACTCAGGCAACCCGAAGTGAGCAAAAAGGATCAAACTTCAAGAAGGGCAGGAATGTGTTCGCACTATTGCTAACGCTTGTTGCCATATTAGTTTGTCACTGATGCCTCAGACGTTATCTACGTGCGCCTGAATCCCGCCCCCCCGAAATAAGAAAGTCATCTGCAAGCCCCATGTACACGATGATTAAGATCTGAAGGCCCCACATGCTGCTTAGACGTTGCGGAATTGTGTGTGCCTACCGGCACTTGGCGTTAATACAGCGACAAGCAGCGCAATCGCGACGACTAAGGTGCACGCAGCCACCGCACCATGCTACACAATCCTTCAGCATAAACATGGAGAAGGAATGTTCTACAACTTGATGCCAGTCTATGGATTGGTCCGATGACTTAAGCAGAGCGATCATAAGTCACTGTCTGCCTGAGCGTATTGCAGAATCCGTCATAACATCAGACACCTTTTGAGTGTGCCGCTTAGCGTATATTTTGCAACGTAAACATAGACAAAATATTTTTTGTTGCAAGAATAATGCTTTGCATCGTATTCGCTAGAGTTTCCTGATCTACATAGGTGTCATGGGCCAGCTCAAAGTTCACAATATAGAACGGTTTCTTTTCCCATACTGAATAAAGGAAAATGGGAGATAGCTCTAATTTAAACCATGAACCTTACGGAGGAGATGAACATTACTTCTACAAGAAATTAAACTGGGCATTCTACTAGTTACTGCAATTTCGTAATCAAGTTTTCACAACGTATATGATTGTACGTATTACAACTACAAATGGCAGCGGGCGTTTCCTCAAGGTAAAATGATTGAAAGCAAGTTCTGATGATTGCACCGGTTCCGAAATATGCGCTACAAAATTTGCATTGGTCCCTCCTCCGCTTTTTCTATGGATGCCCTTCCACGCACCGAGGCACAAAAATGAGAGCAACGCCGAAGTATTTCGTCGCAAGAAGTCCTCGCAAATGATTGACATCCACAAAATACTTGAAGTGGTTGCGCCCTGCGAACTCAGCGGCTACAACTTGTAAATTGCAGTATTTCACTGGTAAGTTCATGAGTTCAAACTCAACTAGTGCCATTTCAATATTCATTCCCTTACGCATTTTGATTTCTCATGCAAGTAACTTCTGCCTCCGAGTAATCTAGCTTAAGAAATAGAATTGTGGTATTTGCCTAATAAATTGATTGCGACATCTACAATAACCACAATTTGGTATAGGTTGTAGAGCATGTGAGCAAGTTGGTCAAAAGTTAAAAGGGCCAACGTCTCACTGTGTCAACGAACTTTATTTGTCTCGACACTGAAATAATTAGAGCTGGCTACTTTAGAATAGAAGTAATTTAAATAAATTGCACACTTGGTTCCATAGAAGCGAGTCCACACATATGTTAGCACGTTGGCGGGGAGCTATGCTGAGCTTCGGTTACATTCGAACAAGCACATAGACCCTTGACAAAACACGTTTTATGCAAGCAAAGCTGTTTTCAACCAAGCCTTGGCGAACTGCTAACGCTCCGCTTTTGTGGACGCGGCTGCATACGCGGGAAACAAAGCTTTCGCAGCGGCGGTTGTGGACGGCCGCGGATCCACAAGACATGCAGCCACGGTAATCGCAAAGAAGCCTGAACAGGCCGAACAGGTTGCCATCGCTGTAGCGCTCACCGACGACAATATTTGTCATATCTACAGCGACTCCATAGCCACTATAAGAGCCTTCCAAAAGGGCACGGTCTGCGCACAGGCTCTCAGAATTGTTACAACGAAAAAGATTAAAAACACGTCATATACTGGTTCCCGGCACACTTAGGGCCAAAGATCCGCGACGTCCCCAACCTTAACGAGGCGGCACACCAGGATGCGCACGCGCTTACAGACCGCGCAGCTTCACCCGACCACTAGAGAACAAGGACGCCCCCACTACGTACAATGAAATCACTAAACACTACTACCTACAACGTAGAGAATATAGCACGCCACACCGCACGCTCACTCGAGTTCAAGCGGTTACACTCAGAATGCTACAAACAGACACATACCCCACGCAAAACATACTACACCATTAGATGCCTGAGCTCTACAAGTCTTATTGCACCAATTGCAATAGGTGACTTAACGTATATCATTTACTCTGGCCGTACTCGCAAGCTCACATAAACTACGAACAGGACAAGCGCAAGTTTGAAGAAGCAATCCGGAGCGAAGAACTCGCTCCCCAACTCAGGGCCGCCCAGAAGGTCCACGACGCCACGTCTCCCACGTCTCCCACGACGAAACCTCCCGGTTTCGTCGTGGGAGACGCCTACTCCATGAGAGCCCAAAGCTCTCGTGGCCTGCAGCACCTCAAATAAAGTTGATTTGCTTCCTTCCTTCAGCATTCGCTCAAATACGCGAGACAAGGCTAAATGCATGACGATATGCAACAATTGAAGGAAATTTTGAAAACTGGAGTGAAATACCCATTTCAACGAAAAAACTGAGTCTTCGAGAACGTTGTACAAGTTAGTGAATAAGTTCATGTATTATTCGTACCTGTAGCAAGATTTACCCAGATAAGGCCACTGATGTAGCTGAAAGCAGCTACACTGGCTTGAAATATAGGGTAAAGAGCTAGATACAGCCACCTTATAGGGGAGTAATCATATGTATGTGCTGATACTGTTTTATGTCAACACAGGTGAAACACTGATCTGGGCAATTTTGAACCTAAGAGGTTAGAAAGTACTTAAACATTGGAACTCGTAATGTGTCGCCTAGATGTGTGAAGCTGTCCGTGTTACGCGGCATTTACACCAATGGTCACGCGAGTCTCACAGGGTGGCTTGGACGCAATACTGACGATGTTCATTCGCCGCTAACTGATAGATTGTATGGCTTAAATTAACGCAAAATACGTAAATATCCAATCTCTTTTTACTCCAACTTCCTGCCGTCAGATTTACGTAATTACCGAGGCAAGCATTAGTTGGTAACCCGATCCGTTGTTTGAAAATCCCAATCAAATGCGCTAGCCCTCTATAGGAGGTCACTTTGTTTTCAAAGCGAATATCGTTGCCTACGTTTAGTGTGTTTCCTTATTGAATGGGCTGGCAAGAGGCAAGTAGCACACTCAAGTGGAGAGGGTTTCGATGGAGCCGAACCAAGCACACTGAAATAACCGAATGAAGACGGTGGTGGCTTCCCCTTACTTAGATGGCGGTGGCTGGTCAAAAATCGCAGCTGCTTGCAAGGCAACGCTGCAAATGCCACCAGAATGAATCCTCGGCAAAGAAAAGTTGGCACATTGATGCCGCATACGCGCCGACAGTGCTCGATAACGTTATAATGTTTATCATACGCAAATAAATCCATATTCCACGGCCGCTATCAGTAGCTATAGCGCGAGAGCAATCGGCGGGCAGCCATCTTCTATTCCTTTCAAAACGGGGCAGTCTCCGACTATTCAGAAAAAAAAATCAGTTTTGTTGGCCATCCTCCTGGAAGCTAAGCAAGGCTTCCCCGCTGCACGCTTCTGGCGCGAAGCTACGGGTGTCTCTTGATTATTGCTTTTTCCTTTCATTTGCTATAAAAGTTGTCCTGGATGTCGCGAAATAAACAGTCGGAAGTTAGGCGCCGCCCTCTCCCTCGCCTGTACGCTGGTGCAACTCCATGCGCATGCGCGAAAAAAGAGAAAGGCGCGCGGTTGGCTGCGCCAGTGGTGACGTCATTCCTCTCCGTCGCAGCCGAGTGCGCGCGCAGCAGTGTCTCTCCGGGTCATACATATGGTCATATATGGTCATACTCCTGAGAAGCATGCAGTTTTCGATCAGTAACACGGCGGGCAGAACCGGGAACTAACTCGTCTACGCCGTGCCGACGCTGCAGCACGGGCAAGAGAAAAGGCTCGTGCAGCCAACCGCAAGCAGCAACTGCGTACCAAGGATCCGGCAGTCTACCAAACCGTCGTTTAATGAACCATCGGGGTTAACCCAGTGATAAACACCGGGTCCGCAAGTTTCAGCTTTGCTGGTTAACCATCTGTACGGAGTGCTTGAGCGGCGATTTCTTATTGGTTTTATTTTTTCTTAAGTGTCTCTGGCTATCCGCTCGCCTCCTCCTCGCGGGGGCTTCCACGCTACTGCAGCATGGAACCAACTTCGCATGCGCGAACGGTGCCCCACTCTACCGTCGCTGCTACATTCCGGGTCATCTGATGCGCTCACTTGTTTCGCGGTTGTGGAGCTGTTTGCGAGTTTCCCGCAGTTACTACTGCGAGATGAAAAAATGGACACTCCAGGCGCATTTGTGAAGGCGCGTCACCGTGATGTTCGGTATGAAGTCGAAGAGCGATAACATCGTCGCTTCACCCCGTATTCTTAATGTGCGATTGAAAGCGTGCGAGGGTGAGCGGACGATGGCGGCTCAACATCGCGGGCGCAAGGGTGCAAAGTGAGGCAGGAAGCGCCCCGTGTTCCGTCACGAGCAAGGCATCGGGGAGAGAGGGAGGAATGGGGGGGGGGGGCTGTCGACTCGAGCAGCTGCGGCATACTGAGCGTCCGCATGGACCTTATCTTGAGAGGGAACTGAAATGGAGACAAAAGTGCGCGCCGAGTGCTCATACCTTCGTGTGCGCTTTGGCCACGCCGTTTAGTTCGCGCTGGAGTGAGGCAGCTGAAGGTCAATTCGCTCGCTGCTGCTGACGCACATCCTCACTCAAGCGGTTTGTCAGTGAGTGAGATGTTTGCCTGCGCATGCTTGTTAATTTAGTTATTCGTTTACAGCCTTACGCGCCGATAACGCGACTATCCATATTTCGTATAGCTATCTGCTAAATTTCTATCGGAATCGGTGGTTCGCCTTTCCGGCGAAACTTCCATCATTTGTTCGTTGAAGCAACCACTCGGGAAAACAAACATGCTTGCGTGATTTAGTAGATATTTGAAGAGCGTTGGTTTTCTTATTGTGATACTGAGAGGTTAAGGTGACATACTTACCCACTCTGACGTAGATAACTGATTTCCGGACCAAAAAGAAGTCCGTAGAGGATGCACGTGGATAATACGGGCCAGTCCAGATCTCTTCCTGCATAGGAAGTTTGATAACCCAAATAAGCAATTATACAACACGTTGTTAACAAAAATTGTGCCAAAAAAGGCCTCATTTCCAAGTCCACGAATCCCACATCACATCAGCGAACCAATAAACATTCTGGTATGTGTTCGAAGAATTTAATACAGTTAAGTTTTCGATCCAGCAAATGATGGCTGTTCCGTTTTTACGCTGCAGTGAATTAATGCTTCCGACGTTACATGAACGCGGCTAGTTCAATGCAGTACAAACAAGCATCGTTCGCACTGCAGGAGATTTGACTGTGCTCCTGACTTCAAAAGATGTGCCGATATCGAACGGCATCATGATCAGCTGGTATATGAAATGCCAGAAGCTATGCGAGATTTGGAGGCGTGTAAGCTCACCGTGTATACGTTGTGTGAATGTATGCTTTGTGGCTGGCACAGTAAAATGAAAGTTCTTTGATGTATTTTCAGGTATATAAACCACAGGATTTCATTGTTATTCTTTTGGAGGCACGAGCGCTTCCGGTTCACCTACTGAGACGAATGGGGAGGAAATTCAAAATAAACCAGAAACGACAAAAGCTAGAGTACACTACAAAATTCATGGGACAAACAATAATTTTCCTTTCTTTAACGCTGCGAGCACGGTACTTCCAAGTCACAAACGACTTGCGCGTTGTACGCGTGACTCAGTATTCTCAACAGGAAAGTACCGAGCGCTGAGTTTTCAAGAAAGCGAACACAAGCAAGGGAGATGACTTATTGTGGGACAAGATACACCCCAGCAGGTGCAACTTTTTTGAGTGTAGGGCGCTTACATCGTTGGCATCCTCCATTTGGGAGCAAGGGTGTTTCTGCTTAAGATGAGTGTAAATGACATACATATACAGCTTGCTTTACGTAACTTGTCCCGGCGATATTAAAAAAGTGGTTAGCCGCCGCTGAATGAAAACAACGGCATATGGTTTGCCGACATGTGGCGCTCCTTACAGTACTTTATTACATTGCGCTTAAATAGTAAACTAAGATGAGTTATGCAAAATTTTTAATGATCCCTTTAGGAACAACTGCCTTTCCTTACGTTCTAGAAAACATTTCAAAACGACCGATCCAACTTTTTGTGGCAACGTGCACGCTGCGTGATGATTTTTCTGGCGTTTGAAGAAACCATGCGATATATGAAATAAAACCACGTGACTGCAATCGTGAGCTATCGCATTGTACGCTATGTTGAGCGAGCACGCCTGCCCTCGTAAGCCACTTTTCGCTCAACCTTTTCGATCGTCATCTAACAAAAATCGTTCACCGCACAATCTGCCAGTCGTCACTGGAAACTACGGTCACGCCATGAAATCACACTTGTAGTCGGGGGCCCTTCTGTTGAAAACCCAAGTTCCGGGGGACGATGACCCTCTGGACACAGTCCCCACCAGGTTTCAATTAGGCAATTGGTCGTCAAGAAGTACGCATGAGACAGCCGTGCTGGACGTGAAGTTCAGGTTGCACGAGTTCCACACGGTCCTGTAGACCACTGCATTGCGCTCCTCACCGGGGCTAGACAACATCGTGCCGCTCACTCTCATGGCCCTCTTCAAATTTAATCCTTCCTTCCTCCTTTTCCTTTTCAAAACTGCTTTAGCTTTCGGTTACTACCCTCGAGGCTGACAGAGTGCACCAGTCATTTTCATCCCCAAGCCCAACCAACTCTTTACGGACCCGACTTCCTACAGACTGATCTGCATCAAATAGATACTCGGCATAGTCTTATAGTGAGTGTTGCCTAAATTCCAGAATGTATTACTTCATCCACTCCCATGACTTTCTGCATCCCAACCATGTACCGCTTCAGAAGTGGCCGGAGCTCGGACCACGCTTTAGCTGCATTGAAAACACGCCATCTTCATTTGAAATCATCTAGATTTCCGCTTCTTCGGGTCTCGGACATTCAGGGTGCCTTCGATTGCGTGTGGCACCCTCTAGTCCTCAAGTTCCTTCGTGAGAGGTCTTGCCCATTCAACCCATAACGTCTTTTGCGCACCTTCTTGTTAGACCGCTCGGTCCCTTACCGTTCTCGCGCGGAAGAGGTGCGCGCCGACACCCCTTTATCTCCATCGTTGTGGAACATCCATGGCCTGCTCGATCTTCCCATGCTTCAGGGAGTAACCATCCAAGCATGGGCTGACGACTCCATCGCTGTTATCCCGGCGCCCAATAAAGCGTCTTTGGTGTCTTTAGCAGTAACAGTTTTTTCCCATGTGCAGTGGTGTACAGGGCGCAATAGGGTGTCTTTGAATGAGGCCAAAACGTATTCAGTCCTGCTCACGCACGGCTACGGTGGCTCACTCTTGGAGAATGCGGGGCAGAAGCCAAGTGGTTGCTGAAATGTCTCCTCTCACCGGATCGCAATAGGCGGCGGTGCGCGCGTGATCGACTAAACCCGAAGAGCATAGAAAGCTGAGAGAGTTGGTGCTGGTTCTTGGCTAATAACAACAGCACGCTAAAAACAAAGACGAAGGTAGGCGAAGATCACCAGCGCCGAAAGCATCGTTCCCCATGCTGCGAGCTCCCTGGGATTCCAGACGCAGCGGCCAACTTTTGCGCAACAGCTGCGGTGGAGCGACGCAATTCAGAGAACAAAACTTTTCGCACTGGCCTTGTGCCTGAACAATGGAAAACGGCAATGCCAACGAGTTTGCTGTTGGCAATGCGTGGCCGCTGCGTTTACAGACTCTCGAAGCCTGAATATGCGAAAAAGAACAATTGTTCAGGGAGCACCGCAACCGCGTTTGGGCGGAATGATTGGAATTGCGGAATCGAAGCACGTGAACAGAAAAATACAGGGTCTCTTAAGATCGTTCTTAAGAGGTCATTGCGAAAACGTACTCTTCCTCCGCTCATCATTCGTCCGTTCCTCTCTGCCTCTTCTCTTTTTCTTCTTTCTTTTAGCCATTTTTGCTCACTACTATGCATATTTAGTCATTTGTAATCAATTACGGTCATTACAAGCAGTCGTTACACATGTTGGTCATATAGTCATTGGTAGTCATTAAGTCATTTCTGTAATGATTAGTCATTACTGGTCATTACTAAGCATTTTCAGTCATTTCTAAGCAATTGTAGCCGTTACAAGTGGATAGAAATATTGGTCATTTCAATCATTATAGTCCGTACTGCTCAATAGTAAGCCTTTGTAATCGATTGTGGCCATTACGAGCCGTCGTTAGACATATTGGTCATTTCGTAGTCATTCAACGTCATTACAAGTCATGATAGTCACTTCGGTCATTACTACTCGTTACTAGACAATTCGTCATTCCTAATCAATGATACTCATCACAAACCGTCGTTAGGCATTTCGAAGTCATCAGTAGTGATTATAAGTAATTAGTAGTCGTTATTAGTCATTACTAGTCATTAACCTCTACCGATCTCTATTACAACGTTACCATGCACTAACTCTCGCTATCAATCATTTTTCATTCTTTAGTATGCCTTTTCTCTGTCTTCATATGGCGTGATGACCCTTCGGCGGGCACACCGGCGGTCAGCTCTGCTCACACAAACATCACGAGCCTAGAAAGGCTTGCGCCTCAAAAAAAAGAAGACGGCTCTAACCTTTGACTTAGGTGTCTCTTAGTGGCAATCGCACCTCGGCATCGCTGTTCTTTAGATCAACTTTAACCAAACACAGCGCACGAACCGAACTCTGAAGTAATTGTTTTGCATTAATTAGCTGGCTAAATATCACGCCACCTTCTTTGTGCGACTTCTACGGTGACGTTACTACTTCCTCGTTCTACTTCTGGGTTTTAGGAATTTCGCCAAAGTCGTGCTCACGTTGCAGGCCTCTAAACTACAATTCCGTGCTTTGGTGTGCGGTAATTAGCGATTTGTAATTACATGTTTATCTATATTTATTTATCCAGACACTTCAGTAACGCAACTTATGCTCTGATATTATATCTATAAAGAAACGCGTTAATTTTGTACTGTCCAATCTCCTTTTTTTCTTCTTTTGTCTATGTTGAAATTCGTCCGTGGTCTCAGGAGGCGAACCTGAAGTGTTGCCAAGAAACCAGAGTGCCACTCGATGCTCGTGCCCCTAACAAAAATCGGCAAGGACACTTCAGACTGCTTACTTGTGGGAAATGCTTAAATCCTTATAGCCATTATGCTTTTTTTTTCCTTTTGCTGCGTTCCTTGTCCGCGGAAGCTCTCGCCTGCTTTCCGCCTGCGCTTTGGTGAGGCCCAATCAAAACGCGCCAAGCGTCTGAGCGCGCTCGCTTGTCCTCGAAGGGGTTCATAATTCAAAGGATCCTTCAGCGGGGACCAATTCCACATTAAATCTTTTAAATGACGAGCATTTCTCAGCGTACATTTTCCGCTTTGGTAGGCTTCCCCCACACTCCTTCAAATAACACGGATTCTCACAGGGCGTGGCATCTACCATTTTTTATGCATATATACAAAAGCATTATATGCCCCATTACCCGAAAATCTATCCGTGTAGTCGACGTGACCGAACGATGGCACCAAACTGTGCCTTTTAAAAGAATGTTTAGTAAGTTTGAGCAGGGTTGGAATCGGACCCGGGTCTCTGGAGTGCAAGAGGAGCACGCTTCACCGACACTACGGCGGCTCCACGAATTCGTTTGGCTACATGTGCGCCTACAAATGCGTGCGTCATTAAACACGTCCCGTTGCAGCCACTGCGGCTTAGTGAGTGCGTCACTGGGCAGGTGATGGCGCGACCAATGAATGAGGAGGAGGAGGTGACGCCGTCTTGAGGGCATAAGTAGAATATGTAATCAAAAGCATTAATGTCCAATGGAATACGGCTGAGCGGTCCTTCGAGTTATCGACTCTTCGCACACAAGCGAGCGTGCAGAGGCGCTCGGCGCGTTTTCATTTGCCCTCAGCGAGACGCAGTTAGAACGCAGCCGAGAACTTGCTCAGTCAAGGAACGCGCGGAAAGAGAGAGAGAGAGAGAATAACTTTATTGAATTGGGGAAATGGGGATAGGGGATTAGGAGCTTGATGAGTGGTGCCCCAAGTCCAGGGCTCCACTGGCTTCTGCCGCTAGCCGAACATGACCAAGAAGAGCCTTCTGCACCTTCGGGTCTGAGCTGGCGAGTTGTGCGGAAAGAAACATTTTACCATAGGGCATAAATCCTTTCGCATTCCAACACATAAGCAGTCAAGTGTCTCTGCCGGGTTCCTGTTTTATATATTCATTTAAATAACTCATGACGTGGCGCCACCTCCTACCCATTGGCGGCACCGTCAGGCGCGCAATGACGCAGGCAATAGGCACACCTTTACAGTGAGCGAAAACAATGGAGCTGCCATGGCGTCGGGGAAGCGTGCTGGTCTGGCATCCTGGAGACCATGCTTCGATTCCCACCCAGAAGTAAAGTTACCAAATTTCCTTCCGAAAGCCTTTCATTTGTTTACAGGAAGTTCCCTTAGAGATTTGACGCCAACCCGGGCATGTTGTGATGTGTTCCTATGATTCGCGCCAAGGGCCATTTTGGTGCAGTCTTTCGGTGACGCCGTCTATGCCGACGGTTGTTCGCGTAATGGAGCATATAATCGACAGTTTTAGCAGAGAATTTACACTCCGCTCAGCTCAGACCAGTGTATCATAAGAATTTACATACAGCCGCTCAGAAGAATGCTGCCCGGAACACGGACGCACACAAATCTCATAGCGGGAGCGGAACGTAGAACGCTGCCCACGTTCTGCTAGGAACCCCATTCAGCGAAGCGTCAGGGTGCGTCTAGTTGCTTTCTCTGTGGTTTTACAGCCAAGCCGAGAGCACGTCACTGGCGACTCTGGGAGACGCGCTTGGTAGATAAGCGAAATCAGTGCATTCTTTGCACGAATAGGAGAGCCTTAAATGTGTGCGGAGCGAAGCCTAAGCAACGTTCTGCTAAAACGACCTTATGCTTTCGCCATAAGACAGGGTTGAGGCAGAGTTCATTGCCTTGGCCCTTGCGCTAGGCTTCATTAGCACGTGTTATGCCCGTACAATAATAATTAGAAAGAGAGAAACGCGCGCGAGTAACACGCGAGCGATTCGAACTGATGTCGATCCAAGGCCAGCACAATGCCCGGGAAAGAGGGGCAAATGAAGAGGCGTCTGGGCAAAAAATAAGACACGCAGTGCGCTCTGCCACTCGAGCAACTAAAGCAAGCATACACGGACTTTCACACTCTGCTCAGTAATATCTACAGCACAGTGGAGCTGTAGATGTTACCAACTCCTGTTTCTGCCGAGGGCATTGTGCGCATAAACACTCTCGTGCAGCTGTGTAACCAATGCAGTGATCTGGGCGGAAGGGACGGTACAGCTGAAGCTGCGTACGCCGACCGTTTCTATTCGCTTTGTCGAAATGCGGCGCCAATGGCGTTCCTCATCCCGTAGTACGAGAGCTGGCTGTCGCTTTCTATGCTTTGGCTTCCTGGCGAAAGTGGCAGAATTTTGGCAGGCGTAACTGTCAATGGCCACCTGTTCAAATCGGCGGTGTCTGTCGGAAGCCGAGAAGCAAGCGAACGAGGAACGTCTGTTTCACATGATGCGATTTCCGTCGCACAGGAAGTGTAATTTCCGTCGTTTGCGACGAAAATCGCAATCGCAGTGCCAATCCCCCGATTTTCGGCTGTGACCAGTCAGTTGGTTGCGCAGTGGCAGCGATCGCTGTGATCTTCCGTCGAAATTGCGAGGAGAGCTAATTCGCCGGTTTGTTTTGGAAGATGGCGTGTCGCTCAACAAGTGCAATACGCGGAGACATGGGTTGCTGAATTCGGTACGTAGGCGAAGGGAGAATAAACTTGTGCCACAGATTCCATTCTCCCATTTCTATGCGTTGGTTGGCACACTACGCAGCAAACACATCCCATTTTCACGTTTGCTTCGTACACCTTAGCGAGTTGCCACGAGACGACGTGGCCTTTTCGTGTCTTCATAATTTTCTTTTGTTGAATAGCATACAAAAACCGCGTGTACGGAGCAGCTTAGGTAATTTCAACGTCGGCAAGGGCAAATGACAAGACAGCAAAATACTCGAAGTTTCAATGTTGTGCTCAACACGGCGCCGTTCTGTTGTATTTTCTTGTCTGTTTTCAAGCGTGAATTTCCCGGTGCATCTTGAAAGGTTAACTTACCCCACTTAAATTTGACAGACCGAACGTGTAGGCTTTCGTATTTTATGTTCTACGACATTTTCTACGCATTAACTCCGTGGCTTGAATAAACAGCGTCATTAATTTGTTTTCGAATATTTCAACTACGTTCACATGCATCTCTTCTTTAGAGATGCTTTTTCTTGCACAGAATCCAATATACATTGAACATCTTGCGGAGTTTGTATCCAAACTGCACCTGTATTAACATTTGCTTTGAATGGTAATTAACACTACAGATAGTAAATTAAGTAAATTATTTGTTTGCTATAGTACAACAGTGACAACGTACCCTCTTGCACCATCGTGTATGCAACAACGCGAAAAGCAGGCAAACAGCCTGTTCTTGTGGAGATGAAACAGTAGAAGATCACACGTTAAAGAAAAGGTAATCAAAAGTGTGCAGTGAAGTCAGGAAGTTACTTCCCTTCCGGTATATCTTTGAATCGTTTAAGTAAAAACTGTCCTTGTACGTTAACAGCTGATCAAGTCTGCAGAAATATCCATACCTTACAGGTTTCTAATAAGAGCTTCTAATAAGTTTGTGATCACATATGCAATAAAGGATCAAAAACTGCTTTTTTCAATGACAAACTTATTCCGAGTTTTACCTACATGCCGACAAGAAAAATAAAATTTATTCACCCGCCACAGTGGCTGCTAACACAAGGTGAGGAATTCAATTATCAGCCATGGCAGCGGCATTTTTATGTGAGAAAATGTGAAAAAAGAGCTCTTGCAGTTAGATTTAGTTCACCATTTATTGAATTTTTAAACTTCCAAATACTGTTGCATAGAGGGACATCCTTATGATAAATCTATCACCAATCGAAAGCAAAGGGCACAGTTTTCTTTCTTATACTTCGAGTGTGTAAACATTCCTTGCAAAATGTATTGTTCAACAGCACTGCACAAATAAGTATGATCAGGCATGTATAAGTGTCAAGACATGAATGCTCATACTACAGCATGCACACAGCGCAAGGAAAACCTTTTTCAAGACTTCTCCCTTCTGGCAGAAATGAGTGGGCCATAAGCAGCATAAACTTTATTACAAGGCATTTTGTAATACCGCTTATGAAAGAATAAAAACAGTGCTTTTAAGAGCAGTACGTCATGCTACTCTAATAAGAGGAACTATGAGCAAGAAAATTTCTGGTAGAGCACTTAAATTCAACGGCAACTTTTGAAAAGACAGAAAATTCCAGGTGAGAGTTGGAGGTACATTTGGCCCGCCCACCCCAACAACAAAGGCATACTACAAGAAGTACTACTGTATGTGGGAAAGCTATCTTGTACAGAAATGAAGAATGATGCAACAAGCTCTCGACAACACTGCAGACTTTCTTGCCAGTTTGGACTCGCTTTCTGATAAGTAAGCTAGAATCAACAATTACACCAGTTCACACACAGTGCTCCACATAGCTGGACAAACACACCCGCAAGTCAACTTTCACAAATGTTCAGCTAGTTTAAGACTATGACCACAGAGCCACCACGTGGGTGAAACAATTATGCCAGGCCTGGACGCAAATTCTACACCCGGTGAAAAGAATATTCTTGAAATAATGGGGGGTGGACAAGCAGATACTATGGAAAATGGCAGATGCTGTGTTTGTGTACAAAGTGTTGCACGGTATCAATTACCAGCAGCGCACAAAAAAGAGAACTCATCGAATACAGGCATCGGGTAATGGCAGGTCTTTTCAACTTTACCATGCTTGAAGACCTCTGCGAGAAAGAGCAAACGAACAAGCACCTAGACACTAGAGCTGCAGCCTGCAGCACAATTTCTTTGCCTGAAGAGCTCCGAACCTGGTACTTAAGTAATATGTCAGGTAGCATATGAGGTGCAAAGTCGACTACCCCTCCCTTCAGGAGCAACTGAACATAAAACAAAACAGGCCCATACCGTGTAGTATGGGGGAAGCAATTAGGCCAGGAGACTATATGCAACTGCCAAGAACACAGAGGAGGTTGCTAATCATGAAGATGCAAGCAAAAATCAGACATAGTACACTGATGTGGCAATAGCAGTGTAGCAGTAGTACGGCACTACATAATATTAAACCCCATACAAGCGAGAACCATTGCAGGTTACCCTACACCTAGAAAAGCTGAACTGAAAGGAATCGAAGTAGCACTTGCAGTGTAAATTTGCAGACTACAACACCCTGCACACCTGTGTGTATTCACCAGAAGCTGTCTGGGCCTGCACATCACACGAGATTGCCAGGAAAATCAGGAGATTGACCCGCGATTTGCAAGCACATGGCCAAAAATTAAACTACGGGATAGTTTGTGTATTCATTATTACGGCTGTGTATCCATTATTAACTAAAGCGCAACAGATTGATAACAGACGAGAACGAAGCGCTCTGTGTGTACACTTCGTTCTTGTCCATTGTATTTCTGTTGCACCATAGTTAATTCATGGGGCTACACAGTAGAAGACCGATACCACCGGCCAATGCCCTAATTCACCCCCCCCCCACACACACACACAAATGTTGCAAGGGTGCATAGAATGAAGCAGTATCAACAGTGTGACACTAGAAACAGATGAGCGCTAACTTCCAACGAAGGTTCATTGCAAAAATGTGTACAGTTTAGATGAAAACAAACAGACAGCTTTGAACGGTAGATAAAAATTGGTGCTTGGTGCAAGCAAACACAAATAAAAACGGTGCAGAAAGAAAATACCGAAAAATTTCTATGCAGGAAAAAATTCATTACAATCGCCAATCGTGCATGCTAGCTTCTTTCAAGAAACACTGTTCTTATTCCAATAGACAGACTGACAGCTGCTTATGCAAGCACACTCTTCCAGCAACATGTTCCAGGTCCCCGCATGCACAGTATCATAATGTTCTCTTTTTCCCTGGACTTGTATATTTGTTTGTACTTACTCTCTTTTCTGTTTTTAATTAGGTTTGCTTTTATCAAGCATTAGTTTTATCAGGTTTCCTTGCTGTGCTGATTTCTCCTAACCTTTATAAATCACTGCATTTTCACGACAAATCTTTTAATTAGGAGTTAGCGTACCATGTTCTTACTGCTTCACACGGTACGCTCTTGCAACATCGGCCAAATTAAAAATTATATGAGGTACACAGAAGCATCTCAAGGGCCAATAAAGTGACTCGTTGCAGTGCAAAACAAAAATAGCTTGGCTGTAAACGGCACCGGAGAACACATAGGATTGAACTAGAAAAACCAAGATGATCTAACAACCGAAAATTTAATGTACACTCCGAGTAAATGCTGGCTGACACGCAATAAACCAAACATACACAAAAAGAAGAAGTATGACAATGTGTGTTTCCTGACAGAAAATTAATCCATTTCCAACGGAGGCCATGCTGACAAGGTTCTCCGGATGTTTTTAGGTCTACAGCTTCCATAATTTCTCTAGGCAGCCTATCTGCACAGAATGCTAGCTTCTATAATGCACGCTCAGGTGTCGAGAGTACATCTTACAGGAAGAAGCTAGCATTCTGTGCACATCGGCTGCCTAGAGAAATTACGAAGCTGTATATGCAAAGACACTGGGAGAATCTTGTTTCAGCATAGCCTCTTATACACTTTCCGAGGTTAATGAAGGAAACATCCCATATCCATCCGTTCGTCGCAACTTCTACGAAAGAGTATCATACGGGTTCCTAGAAAGAAAAATTCGCCCTTGTCCGTGACTCGAACCCGGGACCACCGCCTTTCCGGGGCAGCCGCTCTACCATTTGAGCTAACCAGACACCTAGAAGATGGCAGGCCGAGAAGAAAAGGCAAGAACGTTTGACGTAATATTTGTCCGGAAACATGCAAGGTGGAGACAAGTAGTTATTAAATGGAAAATCAGACATCCACCCGTTCGTAGCAATTGCTACAGAGAAAACCCATACGGTTTTCTCAAAAGGAAAGCCTCGCAGTTGAAGAAAAATTGTCCTGGTCCGGGACTCGAACCCGGAACCACGGCCTATTTGGGGCAGCCGCTCTACCATCTGAGCTAACCAGGCGGTTATCAGATGGCAGGACGAAGTCGAATTGTCGACAACTCGAAGCAAAGGCAAGAATTTGACGGAAACACGCAAGGTGGAGAGACGTCCTGGACCAGGACGAAGCTTTGTCAACGGCGAGGCTTTTCTTCCGAGTAACCCGTAGGGGTATCCTTTGTAGCAACTGCTACGAACAGGCGGATGTCTTATTTTCCTTTTAATAATTACTTCTCTCCACCTTGCGGGTTTCCGCAGAACTATTACGTGAAACTTTCAGTGACGGATGCGCTTTCTTTTGGGATCTGTATGGACACATATCAGTTCTTGCTTCTTTTTGTGTAACTTCGATTTATTGCGTGTCAGCTAGCATTTACTCGTCTTGTTCAATAAACTTTCATTTGTTAGTGCGCCTTACGATCGTCATGGGCTCTAGCAGGAAGGTGTTCATTCTTTTTACAGCGAAGATGCCTAGGAGGTGGAACACTCGTACTCCGACCACAGAAACCCTACTGCGGGGGTATGCGCCATAGTTTAGGGGGGTATGAGTCATTGCATTCGTCCTACCTGCAGATGGACAAATTTCTCGTTGGGTAGGCATACAAATATTTATGCATTCGAGTCTCGCACCAATATGGATATTTCTTCTGCAGCGAAGCTTTCTTTATGGAAAACCAGTATAAGTTTTTTGTGCATAATCGGCTACTGTCGAGTGGACAAAATGTTCGTTTCTAAGATAGTTCGCACAACAAGAAGAGCTTGTGTGACAATTTCATCGCTGTTACACTTACCACGTTACAAATGTTTCGATTGCGACATTTGACGATCGTGGTCTGCACCACGCAAGGAAAAATTAGCACAAAGCCTGCATGGCGGAAGATATCGAGAAACAACGCAAGAACCATTACCGTTTCTTCCACTCAGTACAATAAGTTGCACATTTTTGTCAGAAACTCAAATCATCGATTTTGATAGCAATTTATTAGGCAGCTATAAGAAGTACTTGTATTATCGGTTGGGTACACTTGTAAACATACGCTTATTAACCGAATTAACGAGCATGGTATGACTCGCGCACACAGAAACAACTTATCTCACTGGATGACCGCGGGCGCTCGTTGTCAAAACGCATGTGTGAGGAAGAACAGCAGCACTGGTGAGCGACTGGCCCTTCATGCTGCTTCTCGCTCCAATGCGGACTAAGCGCAGAGAGCATAGTGCATACGAAGCTATTAAACCTCAGTATACCTACAATCTGTACCGACCGCTGATCCCTTTCAAGACAGGGCCTCACGCATCAGGCGCGCCGTACGCAGCTGCCCCCGAAGTAAACAACATCTCCCAAAACAGCCCCTTCACCCCCCCCCCCCCCCTTGGGGCGCCGGAGCCCTGACGGCACGCCCTCTCGGCCTTTGGGATTGGGGAATAATAAATGCACTCCGAACTGCCTGGTACCATGGCTGTGTGCCCCCCCCCCGCCCCCCCGTGGTTGCTTAGTGGCTATGGTGTTGAGCTGCTAACCACGAGGTTGCGGGATCGAAATCATTTCGACGGGGCGAAATGCGAAAACACCCGTGTCATTTCATTAATGTGCACATTAAAGAGCCCGAGGCGATCTAAGTTTCCGGAGTCACCCACTACGGTGTGCCTCGTAATCAGATCATGGTTCTGGCACGCAAAACCGCATAATTCAATTAATGGCTATGTAGAAAAACTTGGCTATACGCGTAAAGACCACCTTACAGTCCGACGCACCTTGCGCGTGAACCAGCGTCGGCGAAGGTTGGCGATGTCAGCTTCGTCTTATTACCGCTACGCGAAAACTCGCCCTTCTATAGTCCACGTCGTGCGCCGCACCCCCTAGACGCGTGAGCATTTCATACAAAACTAGGCGTTTCAGGATGAACACGAGACTGCTAGGTCGCTGCAATGTGCAAGGGAACGCGCCACCGCGAGCGGCGAGACGCGGACGCGGTGAATTTTGAGTGACCGAGGCCCGTGCGGGATGGAGCCATGCATGTCGCATCTCGCGCCTGCTGTAGCTGGGGAACCCCGATGGACGCCCGATACATCGGCGCTTTGGCTGGCGTGGCGTCGGCCTGCCGAGCGTGCGCGCGCGTCAATGCTACGTCGGACTCTAAAGCGGCCTCAACAGTCCCCCTGTCATGCGAAACACAGCACGCTTACATCAGCGCCAACACCACAAAGCGTGGCACGCGGGCAACGGCTGAATTGTCTGAACGAAATCGCCTGCATTTCCCGAAGAAAGCTAAGTTTCAAAAATATTTTTTAGGACCCGAAGACGTTCTACATAATTTTTCAAAACAGTAAGTTCAAGAATACCGAAGCGTGTCAGCTTACAAGTGCGTAACGGAGTGCCAATAACAAATGAAATTTTCGTAAGAATTTTCTAGATTAGTCAAAGCTAACAAACGTGAGGTATTAGTTACGTGTCACAAAGAGTCATTCATAGAAACTGTAAATGTCCTTTAGAGCGGCGCATGATTTATTTGTTATCTAACTTAGATGTCCTGGTCCACAGCCGCGACAAGTCTGGTCATCTCAGTTTGATGGTGCTTCATAAATGTAGGTAATAAAGAAAAAAAATGATGCTCTTTTTGCGATGAGAAGCGAACCAAAATGTAACAGAGGCAAGTATAGTTAATGAAATAATGAGAATCAGCCATGAATTGTAGTCAACGGTTTTATTATGTAAATGTTGTGCAGCGAACGATTAGGCCGGGGTATATGCTGCAGTTCTGATATTTAGAGTAAGACCGAGAATAATTAAAATTACAAGGTATGGCAAGACAAAGCAAGCTAAAGCCACGCGACACTTATCCAGTGGCTGCAGTTCCCATACGCAATCGCGCCTGTGGCACGCACCCCACTTTAGACGGCTATAACAGATGAATCGTCAAAGAAAACGAGATAGCTGCACTATCAGCGAGATTCGCGCAGTTAAACAGCAAGACACCCGCAAGGGAGTGCATTCGGGTAATAATGCATTGCATTAAAAACATTCTCGAAACGACAAGCAAAAGCGAATCATAGAACGCAGACTAGAATAACCAAGCCCTTTACGAGAACCCCCTGGGAAACCTATATAACTGCCATTGCAAAGACCTTACCTGATCATACGACCAGGAGGACGAGGGCCTGTGTGGGTCTTGCAGCCGTAGATGCAAATAGTCGATGCTGATCTAGTGTCGTCCAGGCAGCGTCGACCGACGCTGGTGCAATCTCGAGCTCGATGCTGGAGCTTGGCCACAGTGCTGGAGACGCTTTGCCGACCCGTGTTCACGTTTGCCAGTTCCTGGACAAAGGAAGGACCTCTTGAGCATCGGTCCAAGTGGGAGCTCGAAGTGAGCGTGGGCCAGGAAGCCCGGCTGCCGCCGCGCCCGGGACCCAATCTTCTCGCTCGTGTGCCACGCTGGTCGCGTTCTTCCGAATGCTGCCACGCGCACCTGCCACGCTCAGATCGGAATGCGCTGCACCGCCCCAAATTTCCGCTTCGTCGTCGTCGTCTGTGCGACTGATGCCACGCAGAACCGAGAAAATTGTGGCATTGGTATATTCAGCCCTATTTATCATTTTCCCTGCGCCTTCCGGACATTGTGCCAATATTCCTTGCAGAATTTTCTGCGGTAGTACCGGCCCTTCATAAATTAAGCACAACAATAGATTATGTAATCATTGTTACTGATTCTTTAACCTTGTGTACTACAATCACCACACCTAATGAATCTCGGGTTCTGCGAGTGCTGAAATCCTTAGTACCTGAAGACTTAACTAATATCCATTTAGTCTGGGTACCTTGGCATACAGGCCTAGTTCTAAATAAAACGGCTGATTCATGGGCGAAAGCGTCGCTAGCTGGCCCAGCCATCTAAATTCTCCCTACATCAGCCTTAATCATAGCTCCAAGATTTGAGAGGCAAATGATAATGCGAGACTTGTCTGTGCCATCTATAACAAGTTCCTCGCCTTTCAAATACTTATTCAACCGCTGTAAAAGCACTCTTTGCCAATATAGAAAAATTGTAGTACCTATTAGTAGGCTTCGCTGTTGTGTACCTTCTTTTAAGATTTATACAGGGCTGGCCTGGCAACTTCACCGATTTGTCACCGATTCGTCATGTGAGTAAGGAAGATGAAACCACAGAACATTTTTTTTTAATTTCTTGTCGGCGATTTATTAGCTTAAGAAATCGTACCCTAGAAACACGCCTTCTCGTATTAGATTTAATTCCTCAATATAAGCTTTCTTTCTGTGCCTGTACGTTTGGGCATAGCGACGGAAGGCTAGCGCAGCCATCCAAAATTTTCTTTTAGCATCAAAGAAATTTAATCTCCGAATACAAATATTTTTGGCCTCCTCTTCTATCACAGAAATCGAACTTGAATTGTTTTTGCTTTATGGTATGGCGTAATTTTCCGTTTCAAAAGATTATGCAGGCTCTGCACTCTATGTTTCCATTACAGCTTACCTACAATAAAATTTTGACATATTACACTTTACTATGAACTATCCGATTCTTGGCCAATCCTGCCGGAGTTAGCAGCACGAGGTCGCCAGCTCCCATCCAGGGAACATCACTTAATTCGGTTGCGCCAAAATTCAACTATACCCTACTTTCCTGGACAAAAGGAGTTTAGCTCGCGTGAGCGCCACCTCGTAGCATAATAATATCAACACATTTTTCAGGCTCCCGCGGAGGCGGAGTGATGCCGTTATAAAGAAATTACGCAGAACTCATCCTGCGATGGCTGTTAACGATAATGCGAATAGCAAACGAGAAATGTAGCGACAGACCACATTCCTGTAGTGACATTTATTATCTACGTGCAGTAGCAATTTTGACACCATCATTACTTCGCCTAAATGCCACATACTGCAATGTCGACCCACTTTACTATGGCCCTAGCTTGCCAAGGTCGCGCATGAATATGGAGGCATGACGATGATATGCATGACGTTGACGCAGTGACAGTGCAGAAACTTGACAGTGCAGAAACTGACAGCAGAAATCGATCGAGCGATCGACAAAGGCGTGTAACGACGATGGCATCAAGACATTCGATATCGATTAGTGAATTAGGGAGATGCTGTGACAACGACTTGAGTACGATTATATCACGACTGTACGATGACGTGACGATGAGGGCAACCAGATTGTGTGACGACAACCGGATGAAGAAGCGGCAGTGACAACAATGTCCCTTGCTGGCATGCTAGCTTCTGTGTCACGACGACACAATGACAAAGATGGCATGATAGTGGCTGCGTAATCACGATTGAATGCAGACAGCATGAGTATGATAAAATGACGAATACGAGGTCGATGGATCGACGACGGTGGTACGGCGACGATGGCGTGACGACGATATATATATATATATATATATATATAGTCCCGGGTTAGTGATAGTGAAGAAAGCAGCCAAACTGGGAAAGACGAAACCAGCGTTTTATTGGGCGAACTTGTGCCCTCAAAAACAGGCTACACTCAAAGAACGGCAACAGCGGCGAACACAGTCGGCGATCGCCGAAAATCTGATCAGTGGGTCAAGCACGTCGGCTTTTATACATCAGTCGTCGAATGTCCCATAGTAATCGCTGGGACCCGCGTGCATTCCACAAAGTTCTACATTATTAGCGTCGCGCACACATGCAATCAGATTACACAAGGTTCGGTCACAGACAGCGGATGGAAGCATCGATAACATTCCAGAAACTTCCGATACATGCAGGCGAGTCCTGCGCGTTGACATTTGTTAGGCGGTGAAACATGTCGCCCGATAAAGACAAACAAGTACACGTGTCAATATATCTAAAACCCTGCAATACACCGCCTATTTGAGATTACGTCTCCATATGACGAGTAGCATACCTGCTGTCCTTAACTTTGCAGCTGCATTCCGTTCTTCAAGAACACTGGCAAACCATTCGTACGATTGCATACCACTTCCCAATGGTGAAAGAATTCGCGGCAAACAACAGCGCAGGTAAAAAAAAAAAACTTCTCGGCATCTGTAATGCAACATGCCCCCCACCACCACCACCCCCCGTAGGGAGATTTAAACACTGTGCTACGTTCGGTTCTCCCACAGCACGGAAAAATCACGTGTATAGCGTTTACAAGCACTGTTACGCATTATTGCAGTACAGAACAAGAGACTGCAGGAATGTGGGACCGCTATTCAGAACTTTGACATTGCAAGCTTGCAAGACGTGTATTTAAAGCAATTTGGTTACATGTATTCAGGCAAAATGCTTTCCAGCTAGCTTACGCGAATCGTGCGATTTCTTTTCTATATAAATAAAAAGTGTTGCTTTAAGGCTCACTGATACCATTGTGATCGGCTTTGTGTTAATTTACGGCGCTTGGCACTGAAAAGGAACAACAACTAACTATACATGATACCAGCCTCCCTAGGCGCCGACTACCGGGGTTTATGGGATCAGAGTCCCCACCGTAGTTACCAGGGGGGGGGGGGGCGGCTGAACCCCCCCCTACACACACACCTAAAGTGCCATTACCAGAGCTTTGTCACCCACAATGTTTGACGTTTCTTTTTTGTGACATGAAATTTTACTGGGGCTATTAGCTTACTGCATCATTGTTGGGGTGGACATGCACTGCTTTTAATTCATACCTTCGCTTCATTTCTCCAAATCCTGACAATAGGAGGACGCGCGCAGCAGAAGACCACTAGCGGCAGCTGCCTCATCCGTATTTTCTCGCGTCAACATGGTTATAAATGTCCACTGTAAAGACCATGCACATACACATTAAATTTATACAAAAAGCACAATGTTTATGATATTTTTGAAAAAGATGGAGGCAGCAAAGTAAAAATTATTTCTAAAGGTATGGATAGCCGTGCATAGAGAGTGAATATGTTGCTTTGTGTTCACCATGCTTCAAATTGCTTTTCATACTTTATTGAAGCTGAAAAAAAAACCTACAGACTTCAGTGACCCCTTCGACCGACCTTATCAATGGCCTGTGAAATGCACGTGAATGTTGCCTCAGTACTGCTTCTCTTTCCAGTAAGCTATGCTAACGACTCATGAAAAAAAAACGTCATTAATTTACAACATATTTCGGGATAGAAACGTCAGTTTCATGCAAAGGTCATAAATATATACACGGTGTCCATATTAGTTACATGCGCCAAGATTTAAGAAATGAGCAATGCGTTACTCGGAAGAAAACCTAGTGCATATTGTTTCCAGTACAGTGGAGCAGCTCTCAGTAACTTTTTCGTTACTGAAATTTAATTAGGTAAGTGAAATGATTATATAACACGAGACGTACTATCCTAAATAAAGTGAGTGTGACGCATTCATAGGCACAGCCAAGGGACATCAAACTGGTATTTTCAGCGACGTACTAATTCCATACTAATTTTCTTTTTTGACGAATCAATAAACATCGCGAAATATGGAGAATACCACGTGGTTGCGCTCCCACCCGCATCATAAAGCAGCACCCTCGAACAGACTCCCTCTGAGTCTGTTCGAGCGCGCCCCGGCTGAAGTTACATGTCGTGTTTGGTGTTAGTTGGAAGCAAGCTGTGATAGCTGTTCTCTTAGAGTAGATAAAGTCTACCGATTTTTTTTTTTTTTTTGCAACAAAACCTATCACCACAAAAGCGAATTGACAATGTCAGTGCACAGTACAGTGTCTTACTCTAATGAGCAGAAGGTAAATATGATCCTCGGATTGGGCTCTGCAAATGTCAAGAGGATGGCCGTATTATATATATATATATATATATATATATATATATATATATATATATATATATATATATATATATATATATCATGAAAGTGTGGCGTTAGATTAAACGCATCGACTATCATCAGAATTTATGAAAACCTGAGACAAACCAGCAACTTAAAGATACAGCGGCGGACGCATGCATCTTTGAGTCCTAGCCTACGCACGGATGTTCTAGAATTTATGGCCTCAAACTGTCATGCTAGCGTGCGGGACGTGGCCGACAAGGTATCAATGTCCGTGTCATCAGTATGGAGGATTCTAAATGACGGCGTTTCACCCGTACTACCTTAACCAGCACCAATGCTTAAAAGATCGTAACCTGTAGAATCGTGTAGATTTCTCGAATAGGGTCCTGACAAAAACCCGTGAGTTTCCGGACTTTTTGAACAACATGTGCACAGATGACGCCAATTTTCGCAATAGCGTCCTGATAAATTTGCATAATGCACGCCATTGGTGGTGGAATGCATTTATTGAGAGAGAGAGAGAGAGGTGTGAACTCGCGCAGAAGCCCTACATACTAGGTGGGGTCCCGGACTATCATCGAATCGGCCAGCCTGGCCCTCTTGACCAAGGCCTTTTGGGCCTGAAGGTCTGAGCAACCAAGCAGGGCCGCCTCGCAGTCCTCTCGGGCAGGGTCGGGGTGGGGTGTGAGATCCGAATTTTGCTGGCAGGCCCACACTATGTGATAAGTCTCAGCCACCTCGCCACAGTGTTGGCACCTGCCAGTGACCGCAGGATCAAAATGTTTCAAAACTGCCGGGCACAGCATGTTGGTGTAACGGATTCGTTCGCTTTCCCCAGTCCCGTAACCTGGGGCTGGGTACCGGCGATGGCTATCCTTATAATAGGTAGAAATGTCTTTGAAAGTTAAGAGTGTTCCGCCTTCTTGTTCGAGGACGTCAGGGGCCAAAGGGGACGCCCCGTGAGTGAGTGCTCGGGCTGCCGCATCAGCAGCTTCCTTCCCTTGAAGGCCCTGATGGCCAGGAGTCCAAACTATACAGCGGGGGGTGGGATCGACATCCTTGCTGCAGTTTCTCAGTATTCGCTCGGCCAATAGGGTGACCCAACCAGCATCGTAATTACGACATGCGCCACGCGAATCCGTAATAATATATTTAGAATTAGAGTCCGAGGCAGCTAGGGCGATTGCTACCTCCTCTGCTTGTGTTGTACCTGGTGCACCAACAGTGAGCCCATCCACCTGAGTTCCCTGACGTATGATTGCTGCTGTATACCATACCCCGTGGCTTGGCCCAGCGACATCTACATAGGAAACCGTGTTTGTTGCTATAGTGACGCTCCAAAGCTTCCGCCCTACCTTGGCGGCGTCCAATATGGTCTTCTCTATCCATCTTGGTTGGAAGGGGTAGAACTCGAATGGCGCGTCTCCATAGTTCTGGCAGTCTGACTCTTTCTTGTATGTGAAAATCGTGTTGGATGTGTTGTCGAGCCAGAAGTAGTTGGTCCGATCGTGTTTGGGCTAACCTTGTGTATTGATTTGCTAGATGAGCTTCTTTGAGCTCCTGGAAGGTGTTGACCATTCCAAGATCGAAAAGTCGTCCGTTGGAAGTGGATACCGGGAGATCAAGAGCCCTTTTCATCATTTTGCGGAGGATAACCTTTAACCTGTCTTCATGGTCCGCAAGTGGAGGTAGGCTACTGAATACAGGATGCGGCTAGTTACGAAGCGTGAGAGAGCCGCACCATATCCTTGCTTCGTAACCCTCCTCTCTTATTGGAGACACGGCGGATCATTCGACCCACCTGGTCTCCAATCTTCTGGAGCTTTTGAAGTGTTGTGCGGAACTTTCGCTGATGGCGTACGAAGAGTCCCAGAATTCTAATTTCCTTAGACTCGTGGATGGGGCCACTGCCGAGGGATAAGTGGACGTTTGTATTATCCTTAGGGGAAGCCCTAAAGTGAACAAATTCTGACTTTGCTGGTGCACATTGGAGGCCGCAGTGCTCCGCGTAGCGATCCACTACCCGTGCTGCTGCTTGCAGGCTCTCCTCCATGTTCCCTAAGTTGCCTTCGGTGGCCCAGATCGTGATATCATCAGCATACAGCGCATGCCGTATGCCTTCAATATCATTCAAATGTGCCGGAAGGTGTAGCATAGCTAAATTGAAGAGCAGTGGAGACAAGACCGTGCCTTGTGGCGTGCCCTGCGTGCCAATTTGATAGGGTCCGTGTTCGGTGTCTTGAATACGGATCAGTGCAGCCCGATCTGTCAAAAAATCTTATGTAATTGAAAGTGTAGCGGCCGCAGTGTGTCTCACTGAGGTGACTCAGTATGACGCTGTGTTTAACGTTATCGAAAGCACCCTTCAAGTCCAAGGCTATGATATCCTTGTCATTATGAGGGTGCTCGATAGGCTGTATTACTTCTCTGTTGGGTTGGAGCAGGATGCCCTGCGCTGACTTATGGGGGCGAAAGCCGAACATCGTGTCCGAGAAAGTGTTACGGTGTTCCAAATATTCTGAGAGTCTATCGCGCACCATCGTTTCCATCAGTTTGCCCGCACACGATGTAAGCGAGATAGGTCCTAAGTTGTCTGTGTTTATTGACTTGCCTGATTTAGGAATGAATGCAACCAGTGCTGTCTTCCAATCTAAGGGAACCGGTTTTTGCCCTTTCCAATTTGCGTTATAATATTCGAGCAGGGCTACTTATGCCTGGTCAGAGAGGTTGGCCAGCAGTGTGACTGTGACCTTGTCCCTACCTGGCGCCGTGCCCGTGCGCATCTTGGGCAGAGCCGCCTTGAGGTCGTAGAGTTGGAACGGTTGGTCCAACTATGGATTATCTTTGCCTGCACAAAGATATTCCGTGCCTTTGGGGTCCTGTTTCTGGCACAAGTACTTGTCCCGTAACGTCTCGGCCAGGTGTGTTGTGGTGCCCTTGAAGTTGTGGAGTGCACGTTGTGTCTATGTTTCTCCTCTTGATTGTGAGGGGTCAATAAGATGGCGGAAAAATCTCCATGTACTCTTACCAGACATTTGTGTAGCTGTTGTGCCGCACCGGTCCACCCAGTTAGTGTCAGCCAGGTGAGAGGCATATTCCGCGGCCTTTGGGGTGAGCTCTACAATTCGTCTTTTGAGTGCACGGTTGTGTTTCTGTCTATGCCAGCGTTTGGTAAGACTGCGGCGGGCTTCCCAGAGGTGAAGTAGATGGTTATCCACAGCTGGGCAGTCCTCCGTTGTCTGGATGTGCTTCTCGTGTTTGAGGGTTGAGGTGAGTATTCGTGCCCATGCTTCATATCCATGTTCAAAGAGATCGGTGGCAGGTAAGTACTTACGGAGTGCCTGCCAGTTTGGGAGTCGGGCGTGAGTAAGTGGCCTCTTTAGAGGTCGTACATGTATTAATGTATTAATGATACAATGGTCACTGCCGAGAGTGTCCTCCATGTTGTGCCATTCAATCTTTTGTACGTGTTTGGAAAGCGTCAGGTCAGGGCATGTGTCCCTGGTGACGGAATTCCCCATACGCATAGGGTGTGCGGTGTCGGTTTGCAGAGTGATGCCTAGCATTGAGATAATCTCCGCTAGCTTACGCCCACGTGCTTCCTCCTTCCTGTAACCCCATAGTTGACTGGGAGCATTGAAATCGCCCACAATCAACAATGGGTCTCGACTCGCCATCTTCAGCGCCCGACTAAATATGTCAGAGAAATTAACGTGCTTGAGTTTGGGTGGACAACAGGTATTAAGAATATGCACTGATGAGTCAGAGCGGCGCAGGGGAAGCACAGTGACCATTGTGCTTGAGTTTGAGTGGACAACAGATATTAAGAATATGAACTGATGAGTCAGAGCGGCGCAGGGGAAGCACAGTGACCATTGTGCTTGAGTTTGGGTGGACAACAGATATTAAGAATATGCACTGATGAGTCAAGAATGGCGCAGGGGAAGCACAGTGACTTCCTGCGCCGTGTACGATTTGTATACAAGAATACAGGTGGATGGGTCTTTCTGGAATGTGTTGTAGCCCGACATTTTGGCAGATGCACCAAGTTCTCGCAGAGCTACAATGACTGCTAGGAATTCAAGAGTTTCGAGGTAGAGGCTGAAGTGTGTTCTTTTATGCCGATCATGGAATCCTCTAAAATTCCACTGTATTATTGATAAAGGTTCCCGTTTTGGCTTGCGAGGTGACCGGTTAATCCCCTGAGCCTTCTTACACGAGGCTGGTTGGTCTAACCCGCCCACTGCCGCAACTGCTAGGGGGAGCCATCATTTTCATCGTCATCGACAGAACGAAATTTTTGATGGGCGGTTCACCTCCTTGACAGGTCTTGCGCGCCTAAACAATTTTGGACTGGCCTGGATCCAGGCCTTGATGTTTTGAGTTACTTGTACCTGTTGAGTTATAGTGGCTGCAATTTGTTGCAACCGAGCTTGAATGGTCTCCGCAATTAGTGCGGCAAACTGCGCCATTTGTTCGGCCATGGTTTGCTCAAGCGCCGTTATGCGGCTTTCCAAGTTAGCCATTACAACAGGGGAGCGTGACATCGGAGCAAAGCTCGAGCACACAGACGCCGAGTCGTCCCCCTCATCCATTGTTTCTGGAACAAGCGGCTCTGCCCTAGCCTTTACCAGTGCTTTGAGTTTAGTTGCCAGCTGCGCGTTCTGCCTTCTGAGAAATTTCTAATTCTTTTCTCTGCTCCAGTACCATGGAGGTGGGGGAGGGTTGAGAGGAAGTAGAGGCAACCCCCGCCCAGTTGCTCACCTGGATTGCGGTAGGGTTGTTGCCAAGCGGTGGAAAATCTTTTGCCTTGAAAGCTGGCGGCTTGGCACTGCTCCCAGATTTCGCATGTTGGTGCTGAGAAGGTTGCTTTCGGTTGGCTTGCCCGGACTTGCCCATCTTGTTGGTCGCGCTTACGTGGTCCTGCTGGGTGACGTGTCCCTTCTTGCCCGTCTTCAGTGGTTGACCCCGTTCTTGCTGGGTAGGTTGTACCGGTCGCTGTAGCTTCCAAAACTTGCCTACACAATCTCTGCAGCCAGTGAGGTGGGCCCCTCCGCAGATCATGCATGTCGGGGTGCACTCGTGTTCTGCCAGGCCTTGGTCCGCAGTTCCAACGTGTTGGCCGCAGTAGCCACACCGTCCTACGGCTGGGTGGGGGCAATTGTCCACGCGATGCCCCATCGGGCCACATATGTAGCAGGCGGGGATCGTCTTTTTGTACTCCCTGACTGGGGTACACTCGCAGTTGTGTATGTAACGCGGTAGCCGCCCGCCCACGAAGGTCACCACCGCCACATTGGATGCACCAAGTTTCCGTATAAAGGCAATATCGCCCTCTCGCCATTTAAGCTTAGCCTTTAGCGATGCGGAGGTCTCGTCAGCCCGTACACTGACCACACCTCGTCACACTTCACCATTTAGTTTCACATGGCCCCGAAAGGGGAAGGAGCGTTCACCCGCTTTCAAGTCAAATTCCTTGGCAAGCTTGTCCGCTGCTTGCACCACTTGTATTCCACGGACGATGAAATTTTGGTACCAGACCGGCCAGACGTTGAGAGCAGCTCCTGCCACCCCACCCACATAGTGGGCCACTGCCGCTCCCACTTTTCCATGCCGAAAGGCCGTCGTGAGGTCCAGGGTCACACACGGTCAAGGCATATAGCTGGGCTAGTTGGTGTGTCATAATTAGTCGAAAGCCTAGCGCAAAATAGCAGGGACAAAGACAGAGAAGACGACAGGACGAGCGCTAAACATCAACTGGTTTTTACTGCAAGCGAAGGTACATTATGCATTTCGTTGGTGCATGCGCACACAGGGTTAAAACAGTACAAGCACATTCTAATCAAAATGTGGCAGACTGTTCTGTAAGTACATTTTTTTCTTTTTTGACAAGGCAAGTGAAGCCGTGCTGACACAGCTATCACCTTCCCTGTCAATGTGATATGCCTCACAAATCTCGCTTCCCGCCTTGTGCCTCCCCTACCAAGCACACACGTGGTGTCAAACGCAGGCACGCACCCGCATCGCTTACAGTGAATGGCCAAATGGCCGCCCCCCGCTAATGAATCTACCAGCGTTCGGTGCTCTCGTAGCCGTTCATTTTGGCAGCGGCCGCTGCACATTTGGACGAGTTGCAGCTTCGCCTTTCGAAATACATCAAGTATAGTTGTGAGACGCTCAAGGTGAGTGTCGAACGTTGGCGAGAAGACGATGTCGTCGTCGTTGTAGCAGAGTCCTGTGCACCATTTGAAACCTTGAAGCAAGGAGTCCATCATACGCTCAAAGGTGGCAGGGGCGTTGCATAATCCAAATGGCATTACTTTAAATTGGTATAGGCCATCAGGTGTGATGAACGCAGTTTTTTCTCTGTCCATATTGTCAACAGCGATCCGCCAATATCCCGAACGAAGATCAATAGACGAGAAATAGCTGGAACCGTGGAGGCAGTGAAGGGCGTCGTCTATACGTAGGAGCGGGTAGACGTCCTTTGTAATGCTGTTCAGATGACGGTAGCCTACACAGAAGCGCCACGTCCCGTCCTTAGCCAGCACCACAGGTGACGCCCAGGGACTCGATGAAGGCTCAATTATGTTTTTATCGAGCATTTAGTTCACTTCATCTTGAATTATTCGGCGTTCCCACACAAACTCTATACGTTCGTCGGTGAATAGGCGCAGCATCCCCAGTAAGAATCCGATGCTTGACCGCGAGCACCTGGCCTAAAGGGCGATCGTCGAAGTCGAAAATATCGCGGTAGGACGATAATACTTCGCAAAGGTCTTCAGCCTGCGTAGAGGACAGGTCCGTCGCAACCATTTTCTTTATGTTGGGATCGACGCCCGAGGCTGGCGCGAGGGGCATGCTAAGCTCGCGAGAACCATCGGTCGATAATGCTGCCACGTATTGGCCGCCGAGACAATCAAAGGTGTCAAGGCAAATACCTTGCGGTAGAATTTGCTTTCCCAATCCAAAGTTAGACAGGCATGCGGGTGTGGTTCGCAGTAATAGTAAGTATACTGTGAGGCACGGTGACGTCATACTGTATTGGGATGTGGGGCAGAGGAGTGACGAGCTACTTGCCATCAGGAGCTGGTGGGAAAAACAACAGTTCAATGTAGGCTATGGACTTTGGCGGCAGGGCGAAGAAAGCCGGTGGAGCGTAAGCGGCAGTGGGGTGCGTCAGAAGGTTCTGCTAGCATCGGAACTCAAGGCGAAGGGTACTGGAAGAGCAGTCAATAAGAGCAGAACGGGCGGAGAGAAAATCGAGGCCGAGAATGAGGTTGTGGGGGCAATGAGCAATTACAGTTAAAAGGACAGGAGTGTGGCGACACGTGCCGTACACATGCCGATGATAGGCACAGTACCGCCATCCGCAACGTGGACGATGCGTGCCGACACTAGGGTGAGGAGCTTGTTCGGTCTTCGTCGGAAGGCAGCACTCATAACAGAAAGATGTGCTCCTGCATCGATGAGTGCGGTGACAGGATAGCCGTCAACGTCAAGAAGGTTTCGGTTAGTAGGTAACGTGAGCAGAGGACTTGAGGGCAGGGTCGACAACGCAGCTTCACCTCCAGAAGCTGTAGTGCCTAGTTTTCCGGCTGGGTCCGGGAGGCGATAGGTGGCGAAGAGAAGCGGCGGGGTTGGGGCGAACGAGCAGAGGCATCAGCGGTAGTGGGCTCATGGCGGGTGGCCAAGGGTACAGAAGGTCCAAAGGTGTGGGAATAAGTGGCGGCGTAAGTCCGAGCAGGTGGTGGCCGTCGGTTGCGGCAGTGAAGGGCGATGTGGCCGATGCGACAGCAGTGGAAGCAGATCGGCCTATCAGGGGTACGCCATTCGGTCGGGTTGCGGTGAGATGTGGCAGAAAAGGACTGCCGGGGACGAGGAGGGCCACTAGGGTTTCGGTTAGTAGGTAACGTGAGCAGAGGATTTGAGGGCAGGGTCGACAACGCAGCTTCACCTCCAGAAGCTGCAGTGCCTAGACGTGGAACATACGGTGCTCACACCCATGTTTTCAAATTCCTCTCTGACGACGGGCTGTGTCATCGCAATGGTGGTTGCTGGCGATCGGGGGGCGTCGTGGAGGAAGCTGGCGAACAGGCGGCCTCGAGTTCGCGGCGAACAATACGGGTGACGTCATCACAGGTGGTGGTCTGACGCGGTCGACCCTCACACGTCGACGTAGCAGCTGTGTTGGTTAGCCGCGCAATGGGGTGTGAGATACGGCGGCTCTTAAGCCTGTTCAAGGCGACGGCATTCGTTTATAATGGCGTCGATAGTCGAGACGTTGCCATATATATATATATATATATATATATATATATATATATATATATATATATATATATATATATATATATATATATATATATATATATATATATATATATATATATATATATATATATATGCGGCATCCACCACATTGCTATACGTTAAAAAATAGCACACGTACGATTGACATTGAAAAGAAGAACAGGATGCCATATTTTGTCTCACATGGCTTTCGAAAGCTAATGTCGGATAACCCAAAGTGCTTAGTGAACTCAAATTACTGCAGTGTTTGAATAAATGAAGGAAATGAAAACAATTTCAATTACACCAAATCAAACATTTTATGGTGTAAACAGAAATGCGCTGATTCCTCTTTCGCTTCACACCATTTGCTGACAACGGAACGCGAAGAAGAAAACACTTATTACACACATGTACGTGTTTTCATACTTTTGGATTACGCAAGCACAAGGGGATTCTACAGTGGTACTGGAGTTTTTTTTCACGAAAAACATATCGGAAGCATTCGGTAGGGACGTCGCGAAACGATCATGTGCGAAAAACCTGCGTGTATCGGTGTTCTGTCTGTTTTTTTTTTATAATGATCACATCTGGATGAAATTATGAAAGCACTGTTTTGCGGAATTTCATTTCAAAGGACCTCCACAAGAGAAAGCTCTCGAGTTCTAAAGGTTTTTGAACCGTAACACATTTGAAGACGATGAAAAAGCTACAAGTGAAACAGGTGTTCTTCGTGATGACGTTACAAGTTTCAGTGTCAGTGAACTCAATTTTGCTTTTGAGTTGAGCTCCGAAGTGATCCTCTTCAAGAAACTGAATAAATGGGCAGCAACGACGAAGAAAGTTCACAGATGCATGATGCTGAAGAAATTGGGAGTGAAGCTGCAGGAGATGATTTGATAAGTATGTTGAAAAACTCTGTAAGGAAACCCTACCTTATCAGGCAACAACAAAAGCATAAGGTTTCCTGATTGTGCTTAATACATTGTCGCTGCAGGACTGAAATGGGCACAAGTTCGAAAGCTTCTAACTTTGATCAATTCCCTGTTTCGGGAGAAGGTTGTGCCATGCACTACCTACTCCCTGAGAGAGCTGTGGAAGAGCAAGAAAGAAGCGTTAAAGGTGCACTTATATGTCAAGCATTCCACAAATACTTCGGACTATCTTGCAATGCCAAAAGCAAGCCCAGTGTTACCTGTGATTCACGTGGTGCAGGAAAGAGGCTTCAAAGTCAAGTTCTGGGAGTTTAGTTTTCGTGTTTAACTTGAAATAGCAATTGCTTAACTCTTAAAACAAGTTGGCAGACCTCTACACACTAACTTACAGAAGCTGTCATCAGGGCCTCTAGTGCCAGGTGCTTTTTGTGGCATCACTGATGGAAGTTTGTACCATAGTGTATGAAAGCAGCTAAGCATGGCATGGAGTGATATCACTTTGACCTTCAACAGTTATGGGGCAGTACTGTTAGACTCCAGCAAGAGCACAATATGGCGAGTTCAAGCAATGATAAATGAGCCGCCAGTTTTGATGCGGTGGCAAAATGGGCTCATCTCAGGGCTATGGTTCTCAAGGACTCACCCACCGATGCACCTATTCATGATGCAGTTTGCTTAAGAAGCCACGAATGTTGGAACTCTAGTATGGTCGCTTGCTGAGGCGGCATGAACATGCTGCATCAGCATGTCCGCGTTGGGGCATAACCGCTGTTGTGACCATAGACTATAATTGACAAAAATGTAATGTTAGTGCACACGTGAGTTGCAAGAAAGGTGGTTTAGCTAGCGTGGGAACGATTGCTGATGTGGATTTGTATAAACATTCTCTATTTCACATTGCACATTATCGTCACTTTGTATTTTATATATTTTATTGCATTATTACAAATAATGTTAAACAGATGAAGTTTCCGCTTGCCAATTTGATCAGAGGACCTCGAGCACAGTAGTAGGATATTTAAACCACTACGCCACTTATATGTCCTTCGGCAAGTTCCATAGAACACCCTTGGGGATTTTTCTTAGGCAAGCAAGCGTGCTGAGACTCTTGACGAATTTAGATTTAGCCGTCCATCTCTGGGTCAACTGAGTGGCAACTGTGTAAAAGTTCTCGACCGTGGACTCGGCTACCTAGCCGCACACTTGGTTAAAAAACTAGCTGTGGTCGACAACGGCCCGCGAATGTGCCACTGTGGACCAGAAACACTTGATGCAAAGTAAGGCACAGGCGCACACTCACCCCAAGCGGCACCCATGCAGAAAGGGTGCCTTGCGAACTTGGGGCAGCAAACAGACACACAACCTTTCTGCTACAACTGTAGACTGCCGGGGTCGTAAGATGTTGAGCTCAAGGCGGAGGGGAGATGCCTGCGGTCAGTGAAGGGGGTCTAACTGGAGGTGGCAGCGAGGCTTCAGGCATGCAGCCCACCGCTTGCGGGTCTGTCTCCTCAATGTTTTCGAGGCACCTCGGTTTCTGAGAAAAACGAGGCCTGGTAGTGATGGCGCCATGTTCATTGCTTACACTCGACTATCCAGCGCAATCTCGTCCCGAGAGAGTCTCATCAGTCTGACTCGCTTCCGCATTTGCTGTCCGATGCCAATTTAAATTGTTTCATCTAGCTTGCATGCGCGTTTGTGACAATGTTGGCCACGTCGATCCCTTTGATATTCGTAGGTTCGAGATGCGGTATGTGTCTGCAGGCAGCACTTCTTTAATATTGTACGGGTCTTGGTGTTTAGGTTGCGTCATTGTGGGTTGTTTCTGTGTCCTTAATTTTTGTGGTTATGGAGGCGGCGGCAGTCGATCACCCTGATGTATGTGCCATCCTTTCTTCCGCGTAAGAATGGGGTTGCTGCATGCGGAAGCGCTATTACGGATTATATGGTATCAACTCATCAGCAATCTCTCTCCATGCCCGCCTCTAGTAGTAGGAACTGCGGTATGGTGGCTGGGAAAGAGGTTTGTTTCGAGGAAGCTCGACGATTTTCTTCTCAGTGATGCCGGTGCACCCCATTTCTGCGATTCGCAGTGCGCAGCAATTATTATGCTTGTTAAGCAATGTGCAGGGCTGTGTTTTCTACTCTCCATAGATTACTGTAGTCTAGGTTTCAGTTGCAGCGCATGGGCCTACTCATTGGCGGTCCGTAAAACTTGCTCTGGCATGTCGCAAGGAGCGGTTGGACGCATGAGTATTTGTCCTTGCTTCATGGGCAACTTGACATTGCTATAGTTCGCAACCAGGATGCTGAAAACAGCCTGTGCAAAAAGAGAATGTATTCCCGATACGGAAAGAACCGTCCATGGGGAAGCCTCAATGCTTTCGTGACACTTGACTTCTCTCGTTCTTTCGAATACTGCGACAATACCTGTCATTCCTTGTGCTTGCCTTTGGTTCAGCACATGTATATATCCACCAGTGTGGACAACGAGCAGACCGGGCAAGTCGATCACGTCAGTGCCAAGGATGACATCCAGTCCGACAAAGGTGTCCTTGCTGACTATGTAGAAGTGGACGGCAGGAAGTTCAGCATCATCGACGCGCACCTTTAAATCTAGTTCACCGAGGTATGGTTGCTTTCCACCGACTCCGGGTATGGCCACTCCGGGAGATGCCATAAGCTCCCTGTTCAGCTGCATGGCACAAGTCAGCTTTATCAAGCTCACATTGGAACTCGTATCGAGAAGGGGCGATCATCCATTCGCTGTCAATACAAATGCTTTTGTACACCCTTTTTGAAGACGTGGTGCACACAATGTTAGTCACAATACCTGAGCAGCCCTGATGCGGACACAACTTTGCGCTGTGCCTATCACGGTTACATTACGTGCAATAAAGTGGGCGCCGTCGTTCAGGACACTTGACTCGACAGGTGGGCCGTCTGTTGGCAGTTGTAGCAACGCACCCCATCAGCGCGGCGCCCTCCTTGTATGGTACTGTTGAGTACGGTATTGTCCGCGTATGCTGACACAGGACACAGCTGATGGCCACTACTCCATTGGCTTCGGCTGTCGAACTGTTGTGCCGATGAAAATTGTCTTTTGCGGCTTTCTATGAAGTTTTCATGGGTTCTGATAGCTTGAAGCAACTCGTCCACACCTTTATAGCTGCCGTCTCATAATGCCAAACTCATCTCAATTGACCAAAGACATCTGATAATCTTGACAATTGTATCCGGCAGAAATAGCTTCATGCTGTCGCACATTTTTTTTTCCTTTTCTCGGACGTACGTCTTCACATCCTCGTCACGACTCTGAACTCGTTCGGCCATTCCCCTCCATAGGTCCACAAGGCTTTTTCTCAGTCACGAAACCTGCCTTAAACGCCGCTACAAACTCTTGCCATGAATAACACCTTGTTGCCAACGAAATAAGCCAATCTTCATCAGGTGAACAGCCGTTAGTAGTTGATGTTCAGACCAGTTGGCTACGTCGGCAGCGCGCGAGAATGTTTCCAGCCAATCTTCGGCACTGATTTGGGAGCTGTCTCCAGTGAAGTTTGGGATTTGGGTAGAGAGGTCCGGTTTCGCATGATTAGTTGTCGCAGTCGACGGAGCAGTCATCCTCTCCATCATGCAGGCCATTGCAGAGAAGGCCTCGGTAAGCTGTCCCAAGATGATGTTGCTCGGGCCTGGATCCGGCTGGAATGACGGTGTTAAGGGAGCAGAATTAGAGCCGCCGAGGTCCCGAACCTCCTCCTGCATCGTGAGGCGACTTTTGCTTGGAGCTGGTCTGGTTTGATGTGATCATTTTGTAGCCTGGCATCCCGTTGAAGCTCGGTGGCGCTCGTCACTTGTTAAGCAGCGCATGATTGTGTAGCAAGACTTGTGTTGTACGGATGTTCGTCATCCTGGCTCACCTTGATGGGCTTGTTGGGATTATCCTATTTGTGAGAGTAAAAAAATTCTTGACCGCCGACTCAGCTAGCCAACCGCGTAATTAGTTCACAACTACCTCTGGTCGACAGCGGCCCATGAATATGCCACTGCGGACCAGAAAGATGCGATGCAAAGTAAGGCATAGGGGTACAGGCACCTCAAGCGGCTTCCACGCAAAAGGGGCGCCTCGAGAACTTGGGGGAGCAAACAGACACACAACGTTTTCCTTTAAAACTCAATTTTACTCTGTGCGACACAGGCTACTGTACACTGCCAGGGTCGTAAGATGCGGGGCTCGAGGGAGAGGGGAGATGCCTGCGGTCAGCGAAGGGGCTCGAACCAGAGGTGGCCGCGAGGCTGCGAGGCTGCAAGCATGCAGCCCGCCGCTTCCGAGTCTGTCTCCTCACTGTCTTTGAGGCACCTCGGTTTCTGATAAAAAGGGGGACCTGGTAGTGACGGCGCCGTGTTCGCTGCTTATAAATGATTACACACACAGTAGACTTCTGATAATTCAAACTCGAGGGGGCCGCCGAATTTTGTTTGAATTATCCGATGCAGATATGAATATGTCTTGGGGCAACACATCAGCTTATACTGCAATGAAATATCTATTTAATCATATGCTGAAAATAATTTCAAATTCGTGACTGCTCTCTTGCAGCAAGCGACTTCAAAACAAAAATTTTTCTATTCCAACAAGGACAGCTTTTCTGCTTGTGGTTTTTACCGCTTTGAGAAGCGTAGACAAGTAGTTGGCTCCATTTGCATATGAACGCAATTGTTCAGCTAGATGTGACTATAGCAGCTCATTCTTCTAGTATGGACAAGCAAGATGTATGAATGAACATATTTAACCGAATGGTGCAGTTTGAATTAATTGGCTTTAAATACATTGAGAACATAGTGGGCCAACCAAAAATTATAGATTTGTTTAAAGTAACTGAGAGTACGGAATATCAATTTGAACTATAATGAGTTTACTGTACTGTCAACAGGTGACATATGCCCGGCTGTAGTATCATCTCAATCCCAGCTGGTTCTATTTCATCACGCTGACGGTCACATGATCCGCACGCCTCCATATTTGTGTTGTCTGGTGATGGCAGTGCACAGCTTGGATAGTTGCTTACAGCAGTAGGTGGGCATGTAAAGCTTAATGGGAGGACCACTAGGAACACGGAGCAAAACGAAAGCACATTGCAGTGCAGGCAACCTTGTGACTAAAGCCTGTCCGCGTCTCTCCCGCAACGGCCCATGCACCGTGCACTGGGGCACGCTGAAGGTGTCCTGGTGATCAAAATTAATGCGGAGTCCCCCGCTATGGCGTGCCTCATAATCGAATCATGGTTTTGGTACGTAAAAGCCCAGAAGTCCAGAATTCCTAGTTTTGAGAGTGAATTATCCACTTGAATCCTGATATTCTTAATTGGACTTTGGCACGAAGTGCAAGGATTGATGTAGAAGAAAATTTGCTGTTCTGAGATCAGTGTTTCGTATGTTTCTCTACTCTGTTTCAGCAAGCATAGATTACAAACCAAATCAGTGGCCACACTATAAAATGACCTAGTGGGACATCACGCCTTCTGGATAATGAGAGGAAAGTCACCCACCTGACAGTAGCATGAAGCTATTGGTTGCATGACTTATGGTAACAACTCTTGGTTGCATGACAGTGAAATACACTGACATAAACGAATGCATATATATGCGTTGTGTTGGGACAATGGAGGAAGGAACGAACAGGAGAGGCCTGAAAGTTTCTCTATGCTTAAGGAAGTGTGTGGTGGAAGCCAAGTGGCCTTTTAGACTTTCCTGTTTTGGTTTATGGAATAAAGAGCAATAGCTAAGAGAGGTAGCCATACTCTCTTACATCTGCTTGGTGCAGTGCAATGTGTGGGGCAGCGGCGGTCAGCTCCGAGATGACAAAAGGCGGGTAGAGAGGAAGAGCTGCTATAAAAGTTGAAGGTGCCGGTCCGAGAATCAGCCGAGACTTGCATCTGCCTTTTATGTTTTTAAAGTGAAGCTTTCTTTGCAGCCACCTATAACTTTCCCACTGCTGCTGCTGCTGTAGCTGCTGCTGTCTGGCATACCGCATCGGGGGGCGGTTCAGAGCGTGTATATAGATGGAATAAGCGTGGCAGAGAAGAAACTGCTGCAGTCGCGAAACGAGCCTTGCCACTCTTGACTCGCGGGTCCCATACAAGGGAATGGGGGTTAGCGAAAAGGTGACGTGAGAACGCAAGGAAACGCTGCTGTAGACATGGCAGTCGTTGCAGGCAAATGGAAAAAATTTCAAGGTATGGTACGGTACGCTTCTGCTATTTCTGAAAAATAAGCACCATGCAAATTTGTCAAGCGGACAACTTACTCGGGGTGTGCTGAAGCAGAGCCGCATTAAAGCACACGTTCAGGGTGAAGGCGACACTACGGAAGTTGTCACACGTCAAATCAACACTTCAGTGCCCGCTGCAGTAGCTTTGCGGCTATGGCAGCGCTTGAGGTCATGGGTTTGATACTGATCGTGGCAGCTGCATTTTGACGGGGGTTAAATAAAATATGCTCATGCACTTAGATTTAGCGACACGTTGAAGAAAGACTACAGTGTCAAAATTAATCCAGAGTCCGAGACTACGGCGTGCCTCATAATCCAATTGGAGTTTTGGCATTTGCAGTCCCATTATTTATTTAAAATTTAATCGTTGTACCACAATGCAATGTGCCATGTCAGGCAATGAATATGTTCAACTCTCTCTCTCAGAGGTCATGAAGTACGGCGCAAAACATCTCAAGCAAACGCCTCCCCCTGTGTGTTTTGTGTACTATGCAGACAAACAGCAGTGGTGCGCGCAAGGTAATGTTTAATATCAACTAGCCTTCAACATCACTGCTAATTATCGTCGGTCAAAGCAAACTCCACAGAAAGATTCGCTTACATCGATTCCCACATTGCATGGGATCTGCATTATATTTCTTCCTGTATGGATAAAGCTGAAAACTCAAGTAAAACTCATTTTGCATAATGAACTCAATGCGGCTGCTGGCCTAGTTTTCAACATCTGGTTTTCTTTTCAGGCATTGCATAGCGATTGAAATCTACAGCTAGAAGATGGCAATTCTTCATTTACCAGATATCTGATCAGTTTGAAGAGGATGCCAACTTAGCAGTAGAGTAGCACTCTAAAGAGCAATGTAAACAATTTGAGCAGTAAGGTATAAATGATTATTTTCTTGATTTTTCTGTTGCTCAGTAAGATCTCTAAGAATATAGACAGTTGTGAAACTTTATCCATGGTCTGTTGCTTGGATATTCGCTACTAGCTGCTAGAAAAACAAAGCTGAGAAAAGTGTGCTGCTTTCATGTTGCATTTTTTCGGTAGTGCATTATTCAAAGCACCTGTATACTACAAAGATCTTAACTTATTAGTAACACTGCTGGGTAGTCTTTCTACCACGAGGTATGTATTGGTATGCCTAGCGATAAGGGATAAGTCACTGTACCGCAAGTAAACACCGAGAGGAAGAGGCAGAAGAGATGAGACGGAGCACTAATATAAATTTATTTGGTATGATATACTTGAGAGATCGCCTAAGCAAACTATCACACTGATGCCTAAGAAATGGTAATTCTAATAAAGCAATTGGCACTGTGCTGATAGCGACATCTCGTGAACGTGATATCTTTTTGGTATTGTGAATCCTCACATTAGGGGATCTCCCTGTTCGCTCTGAATAGTGCATTCCTTTACCAAATGGAGGCACACACATGCTGCAACGTACTGACAATCTGCCTATTTGATTGCGTAGTTCGTTTACTTGATCGTGAAAACAATAGCCAGTCTTTCTGACAGTGTTTACTATGTCATGATCATCATCATTTATGAACACTTAGGAACCTTTAAAGGGCATTACATAAGGGGGGGCAGTACTGAAATAACAATGGGGCGAATGCTATTCAACAATGAACCAACTACGTGACAAGTACAGAGCGCACAAAAATAAAGAGGGGTACGGTAAAGAGCAGTGGAAAACAAGACGAAAAAGGTAAAACACAAGGACGGGATGGAGCAAGTAATTAGAAATAAGCTAACAAATAAAGAGATACCTTATAATAAGAGATTGACACCCAAATCTTCTATTGGACAACGCCTGTAACGCAAAAGTGGTGCGAGAAAACAAGAAATGTGTGCTTCCAGTTATTTAACAAGAGCTCAGTTAAGGACTGGCTGAATTTTTCTGGATTTCTCTGAAGAGCAACTTCTTCGGGTAGACAATTCCACTCTTCAATGGCTGCTGGACGAAACGATTTGTTGAATGCAAGAGTCGAACCATGAAGGCATTGGACGCTGTTGGAGTTGAACAGGCGACGAGAAGTTCGAGCGGATGGTATTAACAGTGTACCATGCAGGTTAGAAAAGTTGCGTCTTACTACTAAAAACTTTTGTTCAAGAGATGATTTCATGTGGGTTTCGCTGACGTGTTTGTTATAGCTTAATGAAATAAGTTGGGCAGCACGATTTTGGATCGACTCGAGAGAGGTAAGTAATCTTGGGAAGGGCTCCAAATGGGAGAAGCACATTCGAGCTTGCTCCTAATGAAGGTTCCGTAGGCTATTTTTCTGGTTTCCGTGGGGGGACAGACGTAGTCTTCTTTATAAGTAACCTAGCGACCTTGAGGTATCATTTAGAACATTCGAGATATGATCCGACCATGTCAGTTTACTGTTAATGAGGGCGCCTAGGTATCGCTAGGAGCTAGCATGTGATAAAGCTGTAGAATTAAGGGAACACAAAGAACAGATTAGTTTTTTTTTTTTTTTTGCGTGAAACAAAGATGCATTTCCACTTTGCGGCATTAGGCTCCATCAACCAGCGTGAGCACCACGTTTCAATTAGAGTTAGGTCACGTTGCAGTAATGATTGATCAGTACTGTGAGATTCAACGATATACAACGCAATCATCAGCAAAGAGGCGAATAGATGGCGTTATTCCAGAGGGCAAGTCATTTATGAAGATAAGAAAGAGAAGCGGGCAAAGAACTGATCCCTGAGGGACGCCAGATACTACTTGTGCTGCTGTTGAAAGCTTACGGCCAATGACTGTGAACAGAGATTGTCCTGTTAGAAAACTTTTGATCCATGACAAGGTAAGCGGGTCAAGATTAAGACAACTGAGTTTGGCAATAAAACGGCGATGAGCTATGCGATCAAATGCCTTTGAAAAACCACTGTAAATAATATCGATCTGAAAAGACGAATTCAAGTTCAAGTTAAGGTCTGTAGTGAATTCGAATAATTGTGTTTCACATGATAACCCGGGGGAAAGCCGTGCCGCTTGCGGAAAAAGAAAGCATTATTATCGAGATGACTGGCGACGCGGTAATAAATGATGTGTTCCATTAGTTAGCATGCAACGCATGTCAGCGATACAGGCCGATAATTTGACAGCTCTGAGCGGTTGTCCTTTTTGAATGAAGGGGTTACTTTCGCAGGCTTCCAGTCGTGCGGAATTTCACCTTCTAAAAGGGACTGCGCAGGAACTGTCTGCAAGATGCGACTCGACACGTCCTTAGTGCTTTTAAGGAATTTTGCAGGAATATTGTCAGGTCCCGCAGCACTCAAAATTTTTAATTTGCTAATGAGGCACACAATGCCTTCAACTGTGATGACGACCGGTGGCATTGTACCAGAATTTGGTCTAGGTAGGGCCGGTACGTGACGAAGAGGTTTTGAGGTGAAAACAGACGAGTAATAGGAATTCATGACGTTAGCCCGCTGATCAAGTCGAACGTCAGCCATCTGGATAAACAAGCGCAATGCTATGGGACTGATTCTTTGGCTTTAAAATGCTCCCAAATTTCTTGGGGTTAACACTAATGACATTTTTTTAGATCCTCATGATGAAATCTGCGTTTCGAGTGCCACAAAAAACAGGCATATTCGAGCAGGCAATCTGAGTATTTCTTCCATTTAGATGCTGAGGACGATTTCTAAGCGACAGGACAGAATCTTTTTTTCGTGCGCGACAGTCTCTTTAGCGAGTTGGAATACCAGGGCTTGCCTGCATCGCCTCGAATGCGTATCAGAGGGATGTGTGTCAACTAGATTTTGAATTTGCTGCTTCAAGAACAAGTTATTAATTGATCGTGAGGAAGCAGATCAGATAAGTGTAATTTAACGGCTTTGGGATCACTTAGTTCCATGACAAGGGACACTGATGAAACTAAGTCAGGGTTTAAGACCAGAACAAGGTCGAGTATGTTGGAGCCCCGAGTAGGCGAGTGGACAGTTTGAGTAAGGTTGAACAATAGGGTTAACTGAAGGAAGTCCTTGGATAACCGTGAGGATACGGTTAAGTTCTTGCAGTCAATATCAGGGAAGTTGAAATCGCCGCAAAGGATGTAATTGGCGTTAGGGAACCGGGAAGTCAAATTAACTAGAACTGAGTGCAGGTCATTAGTGAAGGTATGACCACAGTCCGGAGGGCGATAACATGCTATAAGTATGTTCGTACATGTTTTGAGGGACGATTTAACGCAGATAATCTCTAGGCTGCAGTTAATCGCAACGAAACATAATGCTATATTAGATCGAACAAAGACCAGTAGACCATCGTCCCTGCGTGAAGTCCTATAGTATATATAAGTAGTGAACGAGGTGGCGTCCTGCAATAGTTCGTCGCTTTCGATGTCCGGAGTTATATATTCGGCAAAGATGGCAAAGTCCGTTTCATTATCCTGAAGAGCTTCCACGAGATCCTTTTTATGTAAGTAACTACGGACGTTCGAAAGCACACCTTGCATAAGGTGATAAGTTGCTTCAAAGACAGGAATGGGAGAGTCAAGGGCGAAGGTCGAAAACGGGTGAGTGCAAGCACGTGTTGGTGGCTAGGATACGAATTCGATAACAGAGCCAGTCTGAGCATTGTAAAGAAAACGCTTATTGCCTATGATGTGCTTATCGAACCTATTCTTAAAGGTAGTCATCTCTCCTGCACGTAAAGATAGAGCTTTATCCTAGCCAGGCACACATGTGCGGAATAATATTCGCGTATAGCAACCCGTGATTGTCATAGCATTTGGCGCCTGCTCAGCAAAGCAAGAAAGGTGGTGTTTCCTGACAGGGTGGGGAGATCAGCGTCACTTACATGCTATACAATTTTCCTTATGGCTCAGGGCTAGTGACAGCCAAAATGCTACACGCCGTAGTATACCTACGATGATCTTGTGAAGTTGTTGGTCAACATATGATTGTCGGGCTTGAATTTTGCAAATGCAACACCACCTCAAAAATCGCTAATTTAAACTTTATTTGTATTGACTGCCAAGCCTCAGAGTCTGACAGCAGATGTGCAAATGCGCCTATCACGAGTTATCAGTGCAGAGCCGTAGCTGTGCTATTGTTATCAGTGCAGAACCCTAGCTGTGCTATTTGGTGCGGAAAATAAAACAGCCTGCCTAACTGCTACATTAGCAATCTCTGGGAATGAAAGCTAAAAGGGGAGGGTCCAAGGCGGCTTGGGCTGGTGCTGAAACACCACCCCACACTCTCCGGAAATTTTGGATATCGTCGCCCTCCTGACTACACGGGGGGCGCTGCAGCGACAGAGGACCTAAGGGCCCCGGGTGCCTAGCTACGCCACTGCCAAGTTGTTAAGCGTAATTAAATGTTCTCATGCTTCGCTGGCTGCAGTATGAAGTATAGGTACCGTACAATGTATGTAAACGACGTAAATTTCGAGAACGGTATATTTGAAAAATCGATACAGCAAAGCTACGATTATCGCGGTAGTCTTTCGGGCAGTGCGCCCAGGGAATTGCACAGCTACCTCACGCATTTGGCGCCCGCCGAGATCGTCAACGAAGCTGCACATAAGCAGCGTTACGCAATCGGAAAGTGCAAGCAAATGCGCAAATAAAACAAGCTCGTTCACGTCAGTTTCTTCTTCATAACGTGAGAGAAACATCAAAACAATGCCATCTATAGTAGCTCTGCGTTGGACAAGTGCGTGCTCGATCAAGTCGAAATTAAACATTCAGATCGATGTGGTTTTCACGAGCGCACTCGTTTTGGACGAGCGAGGCTGCTGTGTCAAATGACCGTCGCTTGCTGACTGTTTCGCGTATAATAATAAGCAACCACTATCTGAAAAGCTAAGCGTGTCAGCATAACATAACACACAAATACAGCTGTCTACACAGCCACATTTCATTCAGCGAAGCGCCGCGGCGATCGCGTGCGACGTGCCGGCAGCTTTCGCTGAAACAGGGGCATGGGCGCCGCGCCGCATCGCCGCTTCTCGCTTGCACTGTGCGAAGGAAGATGTGGTCTGTTTCAAATCGCTACTGATGCAAACTGAGTCATAAAAGCAGTTGTCAGATCAAATCCGCCGGTGGCGTGCGCGTACGAATTCGTTGACTGCGGTACATATATATCCTTCGCTTAACGTAAAAAGCCTGATCGAAGTTTCTCCATTCGAACTCTCGAGGAATGGTTCCATTCTTTCGGAGCACGAGAAAGTATAAATATACGCGGAGGCGTTGTGAAAATTGCGCTGTCGAAAAACAGTTGATATCTAGTGCGGCAGTCGATAGGGAGTTTCGTCAGAATTGCATGGAAGTTCGCCGAAGCCCACACACTGCGAGGACTCGCGTTCGTCAATCACATCGTTGTCGGCCTATTATCATTCAGTGGTCTGCCTACTAGTTTGCTTGGGAAATGTATTTAAGAAGCCCAGAAGTGCTCAGCATATACGAGGCGCATATATGATTCCGAAATCGTATTGCTGTTGGAAGGGGTCTTGAAGCGACATGTTCAAAAATCGTATTTCTGGAGGGTCGACTATAAGCTTGACGGACCTTCAGGAATCTTATTGGTGTGGGAAGCGCGCGCATAGAAAGCGTTGAGGGAAATCCAACAAGCATATTGCTGTTGGAGGCTCACCAATAGCAGGTTTGAGGGACCTTCAGGAATCCTATTGGTGTGGGAAGCGTTCCCACAGGCTGTCCCTGAGGCGCCATCAGGAATCTTGGCGTTGGAAGGGCGCCAACAAGAAAGACTGAAGGACCGTGAAGAACTCTGTGGGTTCAACAAGATCGCTCTGTCGGATTTTTTAACTGGGAGTGTGCAATGAATTTTAGTGAGCGCTATTCGTCATACTCTACAAGCCTAACAGCCGGCTATTAACAATGCGGATGTTACCACTGAAAAATCATTCATGGAATTATCGCATGGCTGGATCAACTAGATTCTGTTTAACTGCCGGTACCGCAGAAGACTACCACATTCCACCCTTCCCCATTCCAGCCACTTTGTGCCGACACCTCTAGACACAATACAAATTCTATACAACTGTAATTGTCTCCTTTCAACGGCGCTACAGTTATGAAGATGATGATCAGGTGGAATGCGTGGGCTGCAGCCGTATCTAATTTTGCAAAAAATCTTGCCAGCAATTGCTTAGCACGAGCGCATCCTTTTAGGAAAGTTCGTACCCGTTCATATGCGCAGGGTTGACGGCGGGTCAACGCACTACTGATAGGAACAGCGTGCTATGTCATGTGTGTCCGCACATTCTTCTTGTTCTTGCCTAGATTGAAAAGTTTGGCGCAATGCGCAGCCTCCGCGAAAGACAGCTTATTCAGAAATGTAAAAATAAAGAAGAGCTAAATTTGTGGGCGCCGCGAACTCTTCACCCGAAATCAAGGAGCCGCTTCATTTTAGCTAAAACCTTCCTTGAAAATAAAGTCTCGATAGAAACTCATAGTGGTGCCGACAACCTGTTGCAAAGATGAGCTTAAATTTGTACGCCTTTGACAGTCTCTAGAGTTTATGAAATATTCTCTTAAGCTCTTTGACGATGTCTGCAAGTTCCAAGAGCGTTTGACGTGAGTCCTGAAGGGCCCTTCACCAGGCCCAATAGCAAATTTCTGGTTTATGCTGGAAGTTGTTACATATCCTCTAGGGAGCGTTCTGGCGCAAAAGTTTTCAAACCGGCTAAAAAATAGCCGAGATAGAAATATTTCAGTGCCGCGAACCCATGATTTCAGTAGGCGGGCTCGACTGCTAAGCAAGACGCTCTCTTCACTCGGCCCGTATAGCCTCCACAAGCGTAATTCCTGCCCTGTGTTCTTCCATACGGGAAATCGAGAACCGCGTGACGCATGCATCACTTTTTTCTTCTTGCTTTCTTTTTTTCGGCGCTCCGTACTTCCGCTGACGGCGTCGCGCGCGAGCTACTTTCTCGTTCGCGCAGTGCCCGATTTTGCGCGCTGTGCCCAGGGACACATGACTAACGGTATAATTAAGCGCTACACGAATACTGAGGCAGAACAAGCGGATCGCAGAGCATGATTACGGGCTCTGGAACACGGCAGAAAATGGCATAGTTTCGCTACTTGCGCACGTCACTACACGACCGTGGGAACAAGCAGACGAAGCGGAAGTACATCTGTCTTGCTTCGCGATGCGAAGTAAAACAAAAAAACCTGCAGACATTCGGTATGTGTGTTTCATTATTTCTCTAAATTTCAATTCGTCATTTCAAGCAACAGATCAGATAAATAACGAATATTGCCTTGAAAAATTACGGAAGTCGCGTCACTACGAGCGACGTCACACTGCGGACAGGTGCACGTGGGCGCAGAGGCACGATGACGCCACCGCCCGGCCGACACCTATAGAACTTAAGAGGAAGCTTTAGCTCGGGCCCAACTCCGACGCGGCCTATTCAAATACATGTAAAACGCAAAAACGTTTTTATGAGATAACCCCTGGACCGATTTTGATGAAATTTGTTGCATTTGAAAGAGAAAGTTAAATTCTAGTGACTGTTTGAAGCGGAATTTCGATTTAGGGCTTGAATTTTCCTAAAACGATTTTCAAATATTTGATCGTTTGAAAAAAATAGAAGCACGAAGTTCACAAATTGATAGCTATGCATCAAGAACTGATATCGCGGTTCTGTAAACGGCATCCATTAGATCATTCAAAGCGGACAAATTCAATATGTCATTTTACATCTTACATGAATTTGTTACGTTGGTTACAACGGTTTTACAGAAGTTGTATTTCCCTATGATTAAATTTTTTTTATATTCATGTGTAACATATCAATTTTGTCCGCTATGGATGTACTTTTAGATGCAATTCACAGAATTGTATTATAATCTTTAGTGGTTGAGTTACAGAGTTGTAAACTTGATAGTTTCGTTTCTTGAAAATTTCTGATTTTCGCCAATTTTTAATAAAAGATTGACGACCTAACTCAAAAATTCGAAACCAACAGTCACTAGATTTTAAGTTTTTCTTTTATATGCAACAAACCTCGTCAAATTTGGCGCAGTGGTTGCCTAGAAAAACGAATTCTCCTTTTACATGTATTTAGATAGGAGCACTCGAGCTAAAGCTTCCTCTTAAGACCTGGCTGTACCCTCTCCCCTTGAGCTACATCATGCAAAATACCCCACATAGAAGGTCCGTGCAGCTAGCTACGAAGCTACAAGCGACGCACCTGCGTTGAAAATGAGACGCCGAACACCGAGTGGGCGACGACGGCGATAACAGTTCACTTGGTTCAGGAAACCCTGCCACTCTTTGGATAGCTTCGCGGTTAGCAAAGTACCGACATGGTGCGACACGCTTCCGAGCGCACTTTTTTCTGGACGTGAACCGTGCATGCAGTCTCTGCTCTTGTGCTTCGATTGCGGTTCTGTCCGGCAAGCCTTCATTGCCGCGGAATGTGGATTACGTTCATGCCAGGATATGCATAAGAAGTGCTGCGTGCCCAATTGCTGGAGCAATTACAAATTGGGGGCGAGAAATCTTGCGCTCATGATTCCGCAAGATCTATGACAGAATATAGGGCGCTAATGCTACAGGAAAGAAGAAAAAAGCTGGAATCCTGCGAAATAAGGCAGCTATTTCTGTATGTCCATTGCTAAACTCATTTGAGGTATTCTAAATATGTGGACTGTGGTACTGTAGGTAATAATGCCTCGAAAGCGAAATTATTAGTTTAAGCCTAATCTAGACTGTAATACATGTGTCCCGAATGTGAAGAAGGGCACACCAGTGGTAACATTTTGTTGAAGAACTTTGTGGTCGCACGAACGGCAAACTCTTTGACGCCGACGATAAATCAAGGCAAAGAAGCTAGTCTGGAGAGGGCAGCACTGACTTTTCAATATAAGCCATGCTCCTTGTCATCACTTACCCGAAATTCGGCTCAATCCTAAGGTTGAACCATTTCATTTTTTATGCACGGGCTTTTTAATAATGCATCGCGTAACTAGTTTTGCATAAATAAATTAATCTTGGAACACCGTCTGTTCTCTGCGGGCCATCTGCTGAAGCTATGCCTAAAGAACAATAGCGGCGCTCCGGTTAACGTTGCCCATAAGGGCGCGATCCCTTCATTCAACCCATATTTCCGAGCACGCCGCCGGCCTCTTCTCCGTGACGTCACTCGCCGAGCGCTCAGGCCTCCTCTTGTCCAGGTGGTGTTGGCCCGGCTTGGTGCGCGGTTGCCGCGAGGGAAAGGGAAAATGGTGTTGGGATTGAAATTTTAGACCGTTGCGTGGCGCGTAGCGATTAATTCATTGCAAACACGATCGTTTGCGCGCATTGTATGCTCTGCGCTTGTCAGATCAAAATGACGAGACCTGGTCAGGGACCCTTTAAAAAAGCAGTATGCCGGACATCCAGGTAACTTTCTTGTCCCTGTCTCCACTTTTATGCAGTCTCACGTCGCAACCAGAGAGTCTTGGCCAAGACTCTCTGGTTCCCCGGCACTTCAGCCAACAGAATCTATGACAGTGCTTCAGAAGTTCCAAATTCTGCAGGGCGGGAAACAATTCAAAGCAGCCTGGTAGGAAATAAGAGTTAAAAGCGTGCTGGAAATTATCCTTATGACGTGTCTGTCCAAGTACGCGATAACGGGAAATGAATTACTCGTCCAGTGGGGGCTGGACAATGCGGCCAGTCCATTAACGCGCAGTTAAGATTTGTGGAATCTATCTGATGTAACGTGCCAGAACACTTGGGCATGGGTGCTGGTGCACGGAAAAATAGAAACAAAGAAACATATATGGACAATGGCTACGGCCAAAAGGTAATCGATAAAAAGATAGCATGAAAAGCCTAATTATCATTTACGTAATGCGCAACAATACAGCAATAACACTTTTTGAGATATGGAGAACATGTACATAAAAAGAGAGAAGCCTAAGAAAAGAGGTGAGTGCAGTTAGAAAAATGATATAAGAGAAAGTGCGAATCTGGGAAGAAAAAGAAGACGAGACTGACCGATAGCAGCAAGGAGAAAATGACAGTCGTAAAGAATTTGCATTGCGTCGAGAGGCGAGTGTGCGCACGAAGAGGCTGGAATGTGAAAGTGTGGAATGCGGTAGTTTTCTGCGGCACCCGCAGTGTAACGGAACCTAGTTGATCCTGCCATGCGATAATTCCACGAATGATTCTGCATGGAAAGGGAACGCTGGTACGGCTACATCCGCAGATAAGCGGCGAAAAGTGTAGGCTGGTTATTCGCACCCGAAAAAGTTGAAGTTGTTTCGAGGTATACTCAGGAAATTTTTTGTATGCACGCTGAAATATTGAGCTACTTGAATTGCTTGTGCCATTAGACGCCACTCATGCGTATTCAGGTAATGCGGGTGAAATAAAGTGTACAATTCAAGGAAAAGAAGTGGAGTTCCGAATTCTCTTGTAAGCTTGCTGATGGAACCTAGAGGGTGCAAGCCTTGTGGTGCTACGCGCCTTGAACTGGGCAAGCCAACTTTACTTACTGTCACAGGCACACAGACATCGGTTATTGCTAAAACCCTCGTGAACGCTCTTCGATCAATAAGGGAAGACGATATTATGCGTTTTACACAAATAGGGAAACATTCTGCTCTCGAATACACTTAGCGTGAGCTTGTTTATTTCCTTCATAAATTAAATGCTCTAAACACATACCCAGCCCTAATTAACGCACCTTTCTGAGATATCGTATTCAATTTGTAACCACTAATGACGCTAACTCACCTGTAGCTCCAGCGTCCCGCAAGCGTCTATGACGTGCCCACTTACGTTTCCTCCAACTCTTGTCCGCGGATGACTGGGTATTGTCAAATATCTACTCCCTCAGACACTGTAGGAATTAAGGAAGATCTCAATAACATTCCTGAGTGGTGCCATCCGTGGCACATAGAAAGAAATATTGAAAAGTAAGGCTACGAGGATTTCCCGTTCTACAATGTCCTGCAACAACTGCAACAACTGCAACAACAACCCCGGAGATGACACCATCATAGGATTTCCCGTTCTACAATGAGCTGCAACAACTGCAACAACAACCCTGGAGATGACACCACCATAAAATCCCTACACTCTTCCCGTATAACTTCCTGCACATAGACGGTACAGTTTCGTTCCAGCGCAAGGTGCTGCATATAAACGAACCTTCAAAGGATATGGTGCCTGACAATCTCTGCGGCGGCAGGCTAGGGCCTCTATTTAACGTTTAAAAGTAACACTACAAAGTTGTGTGCGAAAAACCACGCCGAAGCGCTGAGAGAGCGTTACAAAGCAAAAGCCGCAATGAGCGGCGAGAGAGACGCTGTGACGGAGAAAGAAAAGCGAAAGGCAAACGGGGAGAACGAAGAGAAAGAAGTCGTCGCCGCTGTATGTTGCCTTGATGGAGGAGGAGGAGGAGGAGGAGGAAAGACTGCGCCCGCCGGGAAAGAGCAAAAACATGACGCGTACCGGCAAACGAGATGATTGTTTTCGACGCCAACTAGCGTCATACCTGTGCACCGGCGACGTTGTGGTACTGCGTTCGTGTTGTGAAGTTATCTGGCCACGTCGATGGACGCTCCGCGCGATCTCAGTGATGTTCAATTGTACCAATGTTCCTGGAAATTGCAAGAAGCCAGTACAACTTGCACAACTCATGCGAGTGCGGCGGCCACACGGGCGATAAGCGGCGGTGGGCCGCCAGGTGCGCTGGAGCGGCAGGCCCACGAGTGCGCGCCTTATAGAACTGTGCACCCGTGTCCCCGATTCCGTAGGTCGATTTCGGCTTCCCATACGCTAAGCTTCCTAAATGCTTAATTTATCCCATTGCGTTATTATGGGCCAGCAGGTAATGAATCTCAGTGATGTCAACATCTGAACGCGTAGTAGTAATACAGACGTGCGCATTGAAGTTGTGGCGTGTGAACTATGATTGCAGGCGTAGTTCCGCTTCGGTATCGTTCAACTATATCATTGCTGGCGATTTTTTCCATTGCGCAGCCAGCTGCTCTTTCGTTGCATTTGTCAAATTTTATAGAACGAGGGTTTTAGTTTAAACAGTATTCTAGTGCTTTAAGCACTTTCTCCCGTATAGTGGAGATGAGCAGTGCAGCCGTTTCTGCCACTGGCAATACCTAAAAAATTATTGTATTCTCTACTTGCGTCATTTCATAATGTCAAAGCATCGCTGCGTAACTGAAAGCTATGAAAGAACAAGAACATATCAGCAAGTTGGAAATTTCGCTTTTGTGTAGTGATTGCTGTGTAGTGTTTGTTTTCGACTATGAGGGACCCACTAGCCCCAAAATATGCCATAATTGGCGTGAAGCTTAGCTGATGGGATTGTAGTCAAAGTGTACCTAGTTAAGATTGGGCTGGTGGAAAGTGCTGCCCAGTGACGGTTTATGCGTACAGGAAAACTGAACAGCGAAACAATCAGCGACTGCTTGCACTTCCCCACCACAAGAGTTGAGGAGACGGAAACGATGTTCACGTTTGCTGGAGCACCCACGGAAAGGTCTCCCGAAATCCGCCAGCAAGTTAGAGGCGCTTCTACAATGATTCAATGTGAGAATTGTGGTTCTGTTGTACAAGTGATTACCGACTGACCATAGCAGAAGGAATTTCCCTAACAATTCTCTTGACTCGGGAACCGACTCTTCGCCCTCTTCACGCTTTAGAGCAGTTATGTGTTCAACAGAAAATCAACACGGAAGTTTGTATCGCTTGGGCTTGTATTGGGGGATGCTGTCATGCATACCATTCAGAACAAGCTCAGCAAAACAATCTGTATGCGAACGTCGCACACGCTAGTCGCTAGAGACCAACCAAACATAGAGAAAAAAACTTGAAAAGCTTAGATTAGTCAGATTTCAAAACAAAGCCGGAAGCTTATTGGCCCCCCTTGAGCATTTATGAGTTAAAGCTGATAAAGACGCTGGCATCTGCAGCGGGCGGTGTCCGACCCGACCCGACCGACAATGTCATTGCGTAGAAACACAGTCGTCAGCTGCCAACGCGTTCTATGACAGATGCTTACATATTAAACTGAAAATACAAGAGCGGGTAAGAGAAAACCGTAGTACACAGCACTTGAATGCAATAGCGTGCTATTACCTCCAAGTCTCCTGTCAAAAGATCTGGGTGCGTGCATCTGCCAAAACAAATTCATCAAGACTAGGTCTGCCTATGCGTCCAGCACAGAATATCCGCAAGAATTGCTGCTGCATATATTCGATAAGCTTCTTGAAGTACACTGGCACAGGGTTCCACGCTACAGAAATAAACTGAAGGTGGAGTTGAACGAGCGCCCAATAGAGGCTAGTGTGCCTGTGTGCGGGCTCACGTGTGGGCAGCAGCCAGGACGGTTGTTAATTTTGAAAAAGCATTTCCGTTCAGTATCTCGTGCGATGTGCAGTGTTGGCATCGGGTCATGTATGTGTTCTTCCATTTCTCTGAAGGTTTTGCGTGTTTGGCAAAGTATAGCGCTTCCAAATATATTATATATATATATATATATATATATACTTAGGCAGCACTGTATGAGGAGAAAGTATAATCGCCATTCATGTGGTAATCAATAGATTTGCAGATATTCATGAGTCGCCGTGCAGACGCGAAGGTAACCGACATACTCTATGCTGTCTATGAACTATCAGACGGCTACCCGGTCTCGTTGCTACTGGCATAAAACAAGGACATTACGTTTGCTATCGGACATAGTTTTACACAATGAGATCCAACATTCCTCGTAAATTACACGGCACCTTCAAAAGCGTTCGCACCGTTGGAGACGTATGATCGCTTATTTTGTAAATCGAACGGCAGGGGAAAGACATCGCAATGAATGCAATGAATACGGTGAATGATGGAATGAATGCGCAATCGGATGCCTTCTTTTTTTAAGAACACGCTCCTTGAACAATTACAGCACTCATTCTTCGTCTCTTGTCCGCACCCAGTTGGCATGTTGACCTGTTGGCGCAAGACAATATGCGTCATAAATTCAGCCTTGAATCCAGCATTTCTGGCCTTGCCCTGCCTACCACAATCCTTAGCTGACAACTGCCCTTAACCGCAGGCTTTCGAGAACATGAGCTGGAAAACGGTGAGTTGACCCAATGTGAGTAAAAAAGTTCAACTTTCAGGAACCGCAGGAAAGTGTTCACTTTATTTCTAGCGCCGTTGTCAGCATTATTCGCGCTTTACTGATACATCAGATCACCACCTCTACGAGCCCCATATACGTTGTGCATATACGCTGTGATAAAGATTCGAAGGCCCCTCACGCAGCTTGGACGCTGCGTAAGTGTTTGTACTTACGGGACGTGGCATGTTCTGGGAGCGACAACCAGAGCGATGGCAAGGACAATGGTGCAAGTTTTCCATGCACCGAGCCGCACAATCCTTGAAAATAAAGACGGCGAAAGAACGTTCTACAACCGGCTTCCACTGTAAGGATTGGTCGGCTCACCCTTATAACAAGCTAGCAATACGCAGTGTCAACCTGACCATATTGAGTAATACATACTAACGTCAGATGCATTTTGAGTGCGCAGCATATCGTATTGTTTGCAAGGTGCCGGGATTGTTTTTTCAACAGCATAAGTATACAAATATAATTTTGGTTGCAAGAAAATAATCTTTCGCATTGCATTATCAAGACATCCCTGACCCGCATTGTACACACATCACGCTACCTGCCATGCGGCAGCTAACAGTGTTCTCATTATAGAGCAGTTTTCTACACTGAACATAAAATGGTCTATGGCAGATAGCGCTACCTAAGCCACGTACAGGACGAAAGAATTGAACATTGATTCCACAAATTAAAATATGCAGTCTACGAAGTACCCGAATTTCTTAAGGTTTTTACAGGGTGAACTGCGTTCTATGGTATGTATTGAAAATACTAATTGTTGCCGGTGTTTTCCCAAGGTATACTGATCGAAAACAAATTATGATGACACCGGTTTATATGCGCCGTCCAATTTTCCTTGTCCTACCTCCACTTTTTGTAATAGTCCCGCTTATTTCCCTGAAGCGCCTAACTAACGAGAACCCCAATGTGTTTTCTCGCATAAAATGCTCTCATATTGTATCATCCACAAAATCCCTTGAAGTGGATACGCCTTGCGAATTAAGCGGCTAGAACTTATAAATTGAACTTTTCAACGGTACAATAACAAGTTCAAGCTTAATTAGTGCAGTGTCAATATTTATTCTCTAATTCAGTTTAAACAGTATTACTGCTAGGTTGAACCACAGGGTGAACAGCACATTCCCTAACGCATATTGAATTCTTGTGCAATTAACTTCCGCCCATGAGTAATCTAACGCAATAACTATTATAATTGTGCTGTCTGCCTAATTCTTTTCTACATCTACAATAACAATCCTGTATATGCTGTGGAACACGTTACCAAGTTCCCCGGAAGCTAAAGACACAAGCGGTTCAATGTTCAAATAAATAGCCAAGCAGATATAACAAAGCTTGCCGCTTTTTTGAATGCGAGTAATAACTTCTGTCACACAAGCGCTCGAAAATCTTTTGAGAAAAAAGAATTGTCCTGACAAGAGTTTTGCTCGCAGGCACGAGAGAGAGCGTCTTTTTCACAAGCGGTCTATTCTGGAAGCGGAGTTCGTCGATCATTTTTATGGCCGAACGGAGTAGTCTCGCAACCAGTGTGTACACACACACACAGACACACACACACACAGATATATATATATATATATATATATATATATATATATATATAGCACAGGGGCATTTCTCTTTCGCCTAGACACATCATTAAAAAAAGAACAATTTTATGTCTCGGGGAAGGTGCACTGAACCCAGTAACGCTCATTTTCTTCTGGGCCTTCGTAAGCAGGTCGATCGGGTCCCGTAAGCAGTTCGACCACTCTCTCTAACCTACCCCAATAAACATTTACTTTGCCATTTTTTAATCTGGGGTTCGGAAATTTTCGTGAAAACCGTGCAATAATATAGGTTTTCACTTTATATTTAGAAGTACATCAGTTTATTTTCGCCGAGTTTATTTCGAACTCTAGCGCCAAGCTTTCCGTATAGCGCGCTCAGAAGGAAACACTAAAATGATATCGTCGGTGCCGTGCGTCTGCTGCGCAACACCTATTCAAAAAAAGAGTCTTTCAACTTGTTAGAATACCGCTTGCTTAAAAGGATTTTTGCGTGCCCGCGTGATAGAAGTAGAAAGCAAATAGCTCGCACACTTGGTTCCATAGAATTTCGTACAATAATTACTAGAGGGAACCCTTGGCGTAGCAGTCCTTGTACCACCATGGGAATGATGGGATGTACACGGATTTGTCTGTTCTTCGTGCTTGTGGATTCAGACGTTTTCGTGGCTTTGTATACTACGCAATAGAAATCTTATATAGTTTTAGTGCAATCTATACGGTTTGAAGTGCAGAAGGCGAAGCGAACACGCCCAATTGCTATCAATTGCAACGATTGAGCTTGTCCAGGTGGTCAAATCAAAACGTGTGAAAGGCAGTGGCATGCCCGCGATAAATTCATAAGGGCGTTTCATTCGCTTCTCCATACATACGTTCGTGGCTTAATGGTTTCCATATCAGGCTTCTGTGCTAGAGTTCTTGTGTTCGAGTCCTGCCGTCGGACAGTTTTGATGTTTATTTATTACGCAGTACGTTGTTTAAAATGATGAGTTTACAAAGCCGTTTGATGGCAAAAGGACGGGCAAATCCATGTACTTCCCATAATGCCCATGCTAGTACAACCATTCTCATTTCACCTCCCGTAGACATTAGCGCCAGAGTTCCCTCTAGCAATTATTGTATGATAATCTATGCTTGGTTCAATAGAAGCGAGTCCATACATCGGATTGCTAGAACATTGCCAGAGAGCTGTACTAAACTTTGTTTGCTATCTAGATAAGCACACAGAACTTCGACTAAACACGTGTCACATGTAAGAAATGCTGCTGTTAAGCACACGCTCAAATATGCGAGACAAGGCTGAAGGTGTGCCGATATGACACAATTCAAGAAAAATTGTGGAAACTCCGGTGAAACACACTTTGACGAAAAATGCTGTCTTAGAGAACATTGCACGAAATAACCAATAGACGCATGCATTATTCGCAGAAGCAACAAAACGCTACCTATATGAGTTCACTGATGCAGCTGAAGGCGGCTACACTGGCTTAGAATATAGGGCCAAAAGCTAGGTACGACCACCTCATGAGGGTGCAATAACTTTCAGCTGTCGAATAATAATTGGTCTACGCAATCACAGGTGAAACGATGCCATTTGAGCAATTCACCAAGGAGGCTCTATAGTACGTAAAGTTTGGAACTGGCAAGCTCCCGACTGGAAGTAATAAGCTGGCTGTGTTTACGGCATTTCGAACCGGCCATCACGCGAGTCTTACGATATCGCTTTAGCAGAAACGGCTCAAATTTATTAGCCGGTAAATGGTGGATACCTTGGCTTTCGGATTTAAGGGATTTGAGTCGCAATGCTCATGCACCTTTACGTGACGCAGGATCGAGAGAGCACGGCGAACGCTTATTTTGCATGTCCGTGACTGGGTGAGCAGACGTGAAAAGCGCTAATTGCGATTTATTGGTGTTTCAGTCCGCGAACTGGCAGTTCGGGTTCGCCGTTTGTGAACGTCTGTTGCCGTGAGTATTTCTTTGGTAGGTAGTGGCAGTCGTTTGTGGACCCCATGTCAGCTGTTGGTGTAAATTCCACCTTAGTGTTCGTTCCCGCTTATCGCAAGCTGCGTTGTTCACGCCACTATCGCTTCGTATGCAAAGGTCAGACGGTTACAGAGTCATGCAGTGAGCACTGTTAGTCCTTCGAAATCACTTTTGCAGTGTCGCGGCGCACAGTTGCACACTCACATGGAACGTCTAGCATTTCACGCACAGAAAAATGAACCAATTAAACCGTGCACTTACAATAACTGAATCCATGGGATAATCTATGAGGAGTAATATTGTTACCTATAGCGGATGCCCAATGCTATTTACAATTTATTTACAGGGCAGCTAGCGGAGGCCAAAAGGACGACGCTTTATCAAGCGGGAACACACGTCGTCTTCTTTCTCCTCGTCTTCTTATCATCGCCCCCGGCCGTAGAAGCACCGTCCCGGTGCGTAATCTACACATCCGCGGTGAAAGGTGCGTGGTATGACTTTAGTCTCGTCACGTTAACGATGTCACTTGCAGCTAACGATGACGCTGAGAGGTCGGCGGGGATGATTTTATACGTGACATCGGTCACTTGTCGCACCACACGGTGTGGGCCCGTGTAGCGCGACAGAAGCTTTTCGGAAAGGTCCACACGTCGAAAGGGTGACCAGAGAAGCACCAGAGAACCCGGAGAAAAGTGCACGTCGCAATGGTGGCAATCATAGCAGCGTCTCTGATGCTCCTGTGAGGCCTCGAGAGGGGTGCGGGTGAGCTAGCGATCGTGGTCGCCGTGTGCGATCACGTCGCGGGCGTATTCAGTGGCTGAACGTGCGGGCGAGGGCAGCAAAGTCTCCAACGGCAACGCAGGTTCTCAGCCATATAGGAGATAGAATAGTGAATAGCCGGCGGTGTCGTGACGCGATGAATTATACGCGAACGTCAGATATGGTAAGTGAAGGTCCCAGTCGTTATGGTCGGTCGCACGTACTTCGAAAGCAAGTCGGTGATGGTCCGGTTGAGGCGCTCCATGAGGCCGTTGGTCTGTGGGTGGTAGCACGTGCTGAACTTGTGCTTTGTCGAGAAGGAGCGGAGGATGTCCTCGACGACTGCCAAGAGAAAGCTGCAGCCACGCTCAATAAGTAATTGGCGCGGAGCGCCGTGCACTAAAATGAAGTCAAAGAAGAAAGTCAGCAACGTCAGTACCACAACTCGTCGGGAGGGCTCTGGTGATAACGTACAGCTCAGCATAATCATTAGCGACGGCAACTCATTTATTTCCGGAGCCGCAGTAATTAAATGGTCCAAGAAGGTCTAGACCAACAGGGAAAAATGTTTCGGGTAGGATGTCGATCGGCTGGAGACATCCAGCTGGAAGTGCGGAGGGCTTTTTCCGGCGCTGACAGGGCTCACCGGCGGCGACGTAGCGCTGCACGGAGCAGGCGAGACCAGGCCATAAGAATCGACGGCGTACACGGTCGTGTGTGCGCGAGACGCCCAAGTGTACAGCCAAGGGAGCGTTGTGAAGTTGGTGGGGGACAGTAGAACGCAAGTGTGATGGAATGACGAGCAGAAGGTCAAGGCCATGTGGATCAAAATTGTGGCGGTATAATGTCCCCTCCTTGATGAGAAACATCTGAGGGGAGGCGTAGCTAGACGTTGAGTCAAGGCCGTCGATGAGGGTCCGTAATGAAGGATCGCGGCGTTGCTCGGTGCCAATTTGAAGCAACTGGGACACAGAGAAAACGCAAGCGATCGCGTCCGCATCAGTCGGTTCGTCGACCGGGTAGCGCGACAAACAATCGGCATCCTGGTGCATGCCTCCCGTCTTATATACCACGGGGAAAGTAACGCCCAGCGAGCGAGTCGTACCGTGGGGTACTTGGGGGGAAGATAGCCAGCAGAGAGCGTGGTTATCAGTGATGACACATAATGGGCGTCCGTACTAGTATGGACGAAACTTCGCAACGGCCCACAGAAGAGGGAGGCACTCGCGCTCTGTGATTGAATAATTGCGCTCGGTTGGTGATAGAAGTCGGCTGGCATAGCCTAAAACGCGATCAATTGCACGCTGGCGTTGTACTAACACTGCTCCTAGGCCGTGACCACTGGCATCAGTTCAAACTTCCGTTGAGGCAGGCGGGTCAAAGTGGTCCAGAATTGCAGGCGTGGTAAGGAGAGTAGTGAACTGCGAAAAAGATGCGGCATGGTCGGGACCACAAGAAAATGGGGCGTCTTTCTTCAAGAGGTCGGTAAGGGGACGTGCAATGGTCGCAAAATCCTTCACAAAGCGTCCGAAATAAGAGCACAGCCCTACGAAACAACGAACGTTTTTGGTAGACTTCTGAGGAGAAAAGTTCGTAAAGACGCGACTTTTGTGTGCATCAGATCCCACGGCTCTGGCATCCACGGTGTCCAAGGACGGTGATTTGGCGGCGAGCGAAGTGACATTTTGATGAGTTCAACTGGAGATCGACGCGGAAGAACACCTCAAAAATCGCTGTAGGATGGTGTAGATGTGTTTCGAATGTGGGCGAATAAACGATGACGTCGTCCAGATAGCATAAACAGGTGCGCCACTTGAACCCCTGAAGCAAGGAGTCCATGATTCGTTCGAAGGTGGCGGGCGCGTTACAGAGACCGAAACGCATCATCTAGAACTGATAAAGATCGTCAGGGGTAACTAATGAAGTCTTCTCTCGGTCCATGTCGTCGACAAATATCTGCCAGTAGCCGGAGCGTAAGTCGATAGAGGAAAAATAGGTGACATCGTACAGGCAGTCTAGAGCGTCATCAATGCGTAGCAAAGGGTACACGTCCTTTTTTCTGATTTTGTTCAGGTGGGGATAATCTACACAAAAGCGCCACGTTCCATTCTTTTTGGCAAGTATGACAGGAGAATCCCAGGGACTACAGGAAGGCTCGATAATGTCCTTTTCATGCATCTTGTTTAGTTGATGTTGGATAACAGCTGGTTACCACGCAGGAACACGATATGTTTGACCTAAGGGTCGATTGTCAAAGTTCAAAATTTAGCGATAGCCTTTAAGAACGCGGTAAAGGGCTTCAGCTTGAGCAGTTGTAAGGTCAGAGGAAACCATCTCAATTTTGACGTCACTACCGTGCGATAACGTCACGGTATGGGCTGAGCTGTAACGATATTCCACTTTGAATAGCTTGACCTCATCATCCTGCAAGGCGCTAATTATGGCCAATGAGATCCCCAGAGGCAGAAGTTGCGCGGTTAGCGCGATATTGACAAGGGGAAGGCAGGCGAGGTTGCCAGTAATTCTCAGCACAGTGTGCCGCATGGTAACACCATGTGTAAGCATAACGGTCGGAATCGGTGCGACCACTTAACTGCCGTCAGGTGTAGCTGGTGAGGACAACAAGTCGACATGTGTCAGATTGAGTCGGTTGACGAATAGAACCCATGCTGCTCAATCGGCCTGGAGGCGGGTCCACAGGGTCGGCAAGAAGAGGCAACTCAAGGTGAAGTGAGCCGGCCGAACAGTCAATGATGGCAGAATGATAGGCAAGGAAATCCAGACCGAGAATGAGTTCGTGAGGGCAATGCTCGATGATGGTGAAGAGAACGAAGGTGTGTCGCTCAGCAATGGTGAGTCGGGCAGCGCACATGCCAACAATAGCGACAGTCCGTCCGTCGTTGACTTGTACAAATCGGTTGGGGCAGGTGTCAGAACTTTTTTGAGCCGACGGCGAAGAGCGACACTCATAACGGACACATGCGCCCCGGTGTCAATCAACGCGCACACAGGAACATTGCCGACGAGAACGTCCAAAAGATTCTTGTTTGTGGGTAAGGGGAAGCGAGCATTTCGTGCCAATGTCGTCATCGCAGCTTCACCTCCAGAAGCTGCACTGTCTAGTTTTCCGGTTAGGGGTGCGGCGAGTAGGTGGGAGAAAGACCACGGCGTGACGGGGGCGAACGAGATTGACGGCGGGAGGGAGAAAGCGAGTGGGCGTAGCGGGGTCGTGTCAAAGGTGTCGCAGGGTCAGATGATGGGGCGGGAATAGAAGGAGCGAAGGAAAAGAACGCATTGGTGGGACGAGGGTGGTAATCAAGAGAATAGCGCGGTGGAGAAGTCCAGCGGCTGCGGCAGTGGCGAGCGACGTGTCCAATGCGTCGGCAGTTAAAACAGATCCGCTTGCCGTCCACGGTTCGCCATTCGGAGGGCTTGCGCTGTTGATAAGAGGAGTAAGAAGAGCGGAGTGGGGGACGTGCGTGGAAAAAGAGGTTCCTAGCGTACGGAATGGATGGATTGCAGGCCGACATTGGACAACTCTTGGTGGACAACTCTTGAACGGCGAAGTAGGTCGGGGCTCCAGGCGGAGACGCTTGCGTAGATGAAGTGCCACCAGCAGGATGCGAAGTTGCACTGTCGCTGCTGGGACTGCTGTGAAGCTCCATGACGGGTACGGGGAACGTCCGCCTCCACCAAGTTATATTACGTGTAGCTGATGCCCAATGCTATTTACACTTTATTTACAGGGGACCTAACGGAGGCCAAAATGCTAACGCTATATCAAGCGGGCACACACGTCGTCTTCTTTCTCCTCAGTGCAGCCACACGGTGGCGACTGTTCCGTATCAATATATTTACGATTGGAAGTCACTGACGATGGAACACGTCTCCTAACCACATACTGTAAAACATTTTCTAACGCCTAGTCAAGTTGTCTCGGAAACCCTCTACGGCGGATGCACCTTTCTAACGCCCCAAAAAACGCAAAGGTTTTTGGACTTGGCTGTGGTGGGTGAAACGCTGCTCTTCCATAGTGACACCAAAATAAACAGCTTATGACTGTATTGAGCACACTTCTGTCGCCTAGCTTGAAATCTTGCAGTGGTCAAAAGCTATGTCGCAAGGGATGTTGCGTGTGCCAAAGCTTCGACAACTGTCTTCGAGCTCAGCTCGCCATTTTATACCCCAAACTTTCCGTATTGTCTCAACCTGGCACTTGTGTTGGTCCCCTTGTCACCGTGTTTGCTTCTCTTCCACTCCACAAACGTGCCCCCTCTGGCGTCCTATATGAATGGTCGGCCTAGGCCTCGGTTTGCACGCCCCGCCTTACTTTGGTGGGTTCCAATGTTCTTCGGCAAATTTTTCTGCAGTGCAATCACAAACCCACTCCACTATGCCTATTTGGAAGGAAATGTATTTCTTTGCACGTTAGCCCTAGCCCTTTCCTCCATTATTTGGTATTCTGCTACCAGCCGATTTCGTGGGCCGATGCCGGAGATAGTCCAACTTAAACAACTGTGCTCATTCCGCATGTAGAGCTATCTAGAAAGGTGGCCCGCTCCGCTGGATATGTGCAGACCAAAACTGAAGCAGTCTGAAGCTCCTCTACTTTCGCGAGTGGTGCCACGATAGAGTACCGCATGTAGCGACTCGTTCCTGTTCTCATCCACAAGCTTCCTGGGAAGGTTATGCATGAGGATGAGAAAATCGGCGTCCAAGCTTCTCTCCAAGGTAGAGGAAGTCCCCAGAAAAGCATCATATAGCGACCATCAACGATGTGTTGGAGACTGAAGATGTATGTGATGTCGCGCGGCAACAAACCCGTGCCTCGACCTGCAGTTCGGCAAGTTGTTAATTTTCTTCGTGAGCCATCTGCGCAATTTGTTGTTTGTCGTAATGGTCGAAGTCGTATTTTAAACCAAAAGCTCTTGAAGCAGTCGCAACAGTACTAAAGAGAGTACAGAGACGTCTCCCTTCCGAAGATTAAAGATAAAGCAATGAAGTTCTGCAGCGTGTTAGGCCTTTCTTGCTCAGCCATAAATGTATAGCGAGAAACAAGAGCCCTGGCCTGAGGGCAATGTTCCGTGATAAAATGCACAACTTGGAGTGCCCTCTTCGAGTCACGATTTCATAAAATAAATGTGTTGCAAGGTTTGTGCCAGACAACTTAGAACTCCCCTTAATCGACGACCCGTAGTTGGAGAAAGAACTCAACCTGTTGCCTACGCCTTTTAAAGAGCACTAGAGCAGGAGCATGAAAGTATGGCCAGTAATGCCCACTAGACGTTAAAGACCTTTATTATTCGCTGCCGCAAGCTCAGATGCTACAGATGCGCAGGAATGCAGTATAGCTTGCGGACAGTAGTATTCCAAACAGAGAACAGGTTTGGTGTAGGTATGTTTTTCGAGCTGCTCATGTTTTACCTAAATTCAAAGCACTTTAAGGGGAATTAAAAGTATCAGACATTCGCAAACAAGATGTTTGTATCGGGTCCTGCATGGCCCCGGTCCTAAGTGACTTGCTTCTAGGTAATATCATGAGAAGCCAACAAACACTGACACGAAGGACAACATAGGGGAAATTACTTGTGCTTAATCAATGGCGTCACGAGAACATGATCTTTTTGGGTGAAGGCAACTGGTCAATAAACCCACATACGCTACCTGAAGGCATCAATTTTGCCGGATTCGAGACCCTCGTTATGTAATAAACGAGAGGAAAGGGGGTTAACTGAGGGGCCCGGTAGCTCAATTGGTAGAGCATCGCACGCGAAATGCGAAGGTTGTGGGTTCGGTTCCGACCTGCGGAAAGTTGTTTTTTCATCCACTTTAATTTCCATTAATTTATCGTTTCTTCATTCCATTTAGCACAAGTAATTTCCCCTATGTTGTCCTTGGTGTCAGTGTTTGTTGGCTTCTCATGATATGACTAATAAAAATTGGGCCCCTCGGTTAACCCCCTTTCTTCCAGTTTATTACATAACGAGGGTCTCGAATCCGGCAACATTGATGCCTTCAGGTAGCATATGTGGGTTTGTTGACCAGTTGCGTTCACCCAAAAAGATCGCGTTCTCGTGACGCCTGCGGCAACAAGGACGTTCCACGTCCACCGCCAAGGTCTGTGGGTGGTGGCGCTGGCTAACACTCCTAGGGTTCTGCTAGTACACTTACATACCCAAGAAAGTGGCTGGCGAAACAGCGCCGCGGTAGCTCAACTGGTAGACATCGCACGCGAAAGGCGAAGGTTGTGGGTTCGGTTCCCACCTGCGGCAAGTTGTTTTTTTTCATCCACTTTAACTTCCATTAATTTATCGTTTCTTCATTCCATTTATTAAGCACAAGTAATTTCCCCTATGTTGTCTTTGGTGTCAGTGTTTGTTGGCTTCTCATGATATGACTAATAAAAATCGGGCCCCTCGGTTAACCCCCTTTCTTCTCGTTTGCTTCTAGGTAAGTTTGACCAATACTTAATGAGCAACTTCGACGGTGAAAATGCTTCAGGTATTTTTAAATACGGCGACGATTTTGTATTCATCGATGACAATGCCCTCGGCCACGTTGACCAGAAAACCGAGATTTTAAAGATCTCCCGGAATTGACTCGCCTCTGTAATTTTCACCCATAGATTACCGGTTGATAAAACCTTGCATTTTCCCTGCAGGGGAGCCTGCGTAAGCAAGCGTTTAATGTGCTGCGACACCATGTACTCCATCACATCAGGGTTGGACCCTCCCACTTGTAGCCGTGAGTGGCTTAGCTCTGTCTAAGGAAAAGGGGATCTTGGAAGTAGAGCGGATGCCAGGTGTTAGTTCCTATAAGGGCCCTTGGCGTACGCAACACACCTATTTAGTCTGTGCCTCACATAGACGGCAAATCCAGGCTGACCCTGCTGGAGGAAATCAGCAGTCGCCTTTTCCTGTCCTCTTCAATCTGTGGCTATTCTTACCACCTTCAAACTTCACTGTCTCCTCTTCACTTCTCGCTTCCGAATTTCCAGTCGTCAAGGGTTAACCTTGTGTGGCGCAACCACGCTTGATTGTAGATATTGGGTTAAAGCAGAGTTGTAGAACTGGCGCAACAGAAGTGTCCTGTCGGGCCCGCCTGTTGGGCTTCGCGGTAGGCGGTTCGTACTTCTGCTGAATACCGGCACATATGTAATGAAGAACACTTTCCACGTCTTCCTGATCGTCCTCAGAAGAGAGGGCTCAACGATAAGGTTCTGCAGTTCTTTGGAAAACAAAACAAAGCTTTCCCAGATGTCATGTAGTCCACAGTGATCAGACAGAAAAGACAGCGAGAATGTTTTCACCTTTCCTGGTAGCAAAATCTCAAATTCTCTAGGGCCAGGGTACCAAACGAAAACAGCCATTGGTGACCTTCAGTCGGAACTACGTAACAAGAAGCAGTGCGAAGAGGTTTCTAACCTATGTCAGCCATTGGTGACCTTCAGTCGGAACTACGTAACAAGAAGCAGTGCGAAGAGGTTTCTAACCTATGTCACCTAGGGGCATCCCGGTTACCGCAGCCAGATACCGCGCCAGGAACACTGTTCGACTTTAATGAACTGACCGAGACAAGAGCTTCTAGAAGGATAGAGAGACGAGAACGTGATTACTGTCCAACGAGTACAGTTCAGGAGACAGAACAAAAATTCCAAGAAACATCTCATACTAACATTCGACCCAGGTGTTCTGCCCGAGACCGTGGAGGCAGGATAGATTAGGACTTGCGCCAGGCCGTGCATCCCGAACGCTCGAAGATGCTTAAAATATCAAAAATATGGCCACGGTTGACAAAGATGTCTAGGCCGCCAAACCATTGCGAGGTGCCATGACCATTATCCCCCCTCGGGCAACTGCGACGGCACCCTACATTGCGCGAATTGCGACAATGACCACGCAGCTTACTCCCTATGCTGTACCTCACAGAAAAGAGAAAAAGGAATTATAACTGTAAAAAAAGGAAAAAAACATCTGCTTCAAGGAAGCGCGAAAACGCTTCTCACTTCAAGCCACAGGATGCGCTGATGTGGCGCGTAAGGGGGCTGCGCCGCAGCCGACGCCGGCTTCAGCTGGGTACACCAAGTAGTCACGGTTGGGCCACCAGCCTCCTCGGTGGGCGCTGCCACCGCTAACCCGCCATCCAAGATGGGCCCGTCAACCTACGGGTTGGTAGCCCCAAAGGTCTCGTCCCCGAGCTGAGGCCTTCAAGATGAACGCACTGCTCGCGAGAGCGCGTGTCGAACACACCACAAGAGGCGATGGACGTGACTTCCAGTCAACAGGCACCACCATCTCAAAAGGAACGTCCGAGAATCTCTGAACCGCTCCAAAGATAGTGTATCACAGGGTCCGAAAAGGGCTCTGTATATAACATAACTTTCCTCTATGTGACACGCAGCACACATCTCTTGAGCATTAAGGACGTACAAATACTTCAGTGGAATGTCAGCGGGCTGATGGCGACGAGGCCCTGCAATTTAAGTTAGCCACCAAAGCATAGCGTAACCCATCACATTCGCAGCTCGTCCGCGCCGCCTCTTTGGTGAGCGTCTGACCATTTCTAAACTGCAATTCAAGCACACGCTCCATCTGGGTCCGTCTGGTGTACAAGAAAGAACAAGGCGACTGGCGTCCGTGCGGCAACTACCTAAGGCAACTGATAGCTCAACGCTATCACGGCCTACGATAGCTGTCCTCTTCCAGATATTCAAGATTTCACAGGCCACTTGGAAGGATTCAAAGTGTTTAGTAAAGTGGACCGTATCGAGGCCTATCACCTCCCCGATGAGCGTGCCGATATACCGAAGACACGATCACTACACCCTTTGGGCCTGTTTGAGAACGTGGGCATGCCCTTCTGGCTAAGCAACGCAGCTCAAATGCTCCAAAGATTCATTGCCGAGGTAACGCGCGTACTCCCGGCGGTATTTGCCTACATCGACGACATCCTCGTCGTGAGTCCCAATCCACAATATCATGAGCGTCACCTTAACAAACTATTTCAACACCTTCAGCAATTTGGCCTGGTTGTCAACCACCAGAAATGCGACTTTGGGCCTTCCGAACTCGAGTTACTCGGCCACATCATCTCGTCGATGGGAATGGGAATTCATCACACTCCCATGTCCAGGCTGTGCCAAGACTTCCCAGTACTACCACACACCAGCTGCGTGAGCTCCTGTGCCTAGTGAATTTCTCCCGGCGCTTTATTCCGCACTGCGATTAGGTTCTTCTTCCATTGACTGACCTTCGCACAACCAAGAGTCTCTCATCCGCATTTCTAGGTCTCCCGAAGCTCAAGCGGCTTTCAGGGCTACTAAACAAGGCGTCGTCATACGTGAAAAAATGTTCTAAAAGCCAGGGCAACTCATAATACAACGTGTTGTTTTCACTGGCTTTACTCAACAATAAAATAACAAAAACAGAAGTTTTGCCACCTATGCGGGTAGCATCGTCAGTACACAAATGGCAACAAATGAGAAATACATTCTAGTTATGTATGATACTGCCGTAAACATCCGGCTGGGGGCCAAGTTTAGAATTGCATGAAGATTGATTGCGACGGATGAACCATGATTCCTCAAATTTTCTTGGGCCCCATCGGTGCGAGGGTGAGCGGACGATGGCGGCTCAACATTGCGGGCGCAAGGGTGGAAAGGGATCGGGGAGAGGGGGAGGCAGTCGGGGGGGGCCTGTCAAATCGAGCAGCTGCGGCGTACGGAGCGTCCGCGTGGACCCTATCTTGAGAGGGAACTGAGATGGAGACAAAAGTGCTCGCCGAGTGCTCATAGCTTCGTGTGCGCTTTGTCCTCGCCTCTTAGTTCGCGCTAGAGCGAGGCAGCCTGAAGGTCAATTCGCTCGCTGCTGCGGCCGCACTTCCTCATTCAAGCGGTTTGTCAATGAGTGAGATGTTTACCTGTGCATGCTTGTTGATTTAGTGATTGGTTTACAATCTTACGCGACGATAACCCTACTGTCCCTACTTTGTATAGCTATCTGCTAAATTTCTACCGCAATCGGTGGTTCGCCTTTCCGGCGAAACTGCGTCATTTGTTCGTGGAAGCAACCTCTCGGGAAAACAAACATGTTTACGTGATTTACTAGATATTTGAAGCGCGTTACTTTTCTTCTTGTGAGGTTGAGAGGTTCAGGTGAGATACTTACCCACTCTGACGTAGATAACTAATTCCCGGACCAAAAAGAAAGTCCGTAGAGGATGCACGTGGATAATACGGGCCAGTCCAGATCTCTTCCTGCATAGGAAGTTTGATAACTCAAATAAGCAAATATACAACACGTTGTTCACAAGAATTGTGCCAGAAAAGGCCTCATTTGCACGTCCATGAATCCCACATCATATAAACGAACCAATAAACAGTTTGGTATGTGTTCGCAGAACTTACTACAGTTACGTTTTCGATCCAGAAACTGATGGCTGTTCCGTTTTTACGCTGCAGTGAATTAATGCTTCCGACGTCACATGAAGGCGGCTGGTTCAATGCAGTACAAAGAAGCATCGTTCATACTGCAAGAGATTTGACTGTGCTCCTGACTTAAAAAGATCTGCCGATATCGAACGGCATCATGATCAACTGGTACATGAAATACCAGAAGTTGAAGATATGCAAGATTTGGAGGCGTGTAAGCTCACCGTCTATAGGTTGTGTGAATGTATGCTTTGTGGCTGGCATTTTAAAATGAGTGATTTGATGTATTTTCAGGTGTATAAACCACAGAATTTAATAGTCTTTTGATGACACGAGCATCGAAATACTTTTTTCGCAGCGCTTTCAGTTCACCTACTGAAACGAATGGGGAGGAAATTCAAAATAAATCAGAAACGACAAAAGCTAGAGTACATTACGAAATTCATGGGACAAACAATTTTCCTTTCTTTAACGATGCGAGCACGGTGCTTCGAAGTCACGAACGACTTGCGCGTTATACGCGTGACACAGTATTCTCGACAGGAAACTAGCGAGCGCTGAGTTTCAAGAAAGCGAACACAAGCAAAGTAGATGACTACATTTATTGTGGGACAAAATACGCCTCAACAGGTGCGCAACTTTTTTAAGTGCAGGGCGCTTACATCCTTGGCATCCTCCATTTGGCAGCAAGGGTGTTTCTGCTTAAGATGAGTGTAAATACAATACGTACACAGGTTGTTTCACGTAACTTGTGCCGGTGATCTTAAAGAAGTGCTTAGCCGCTGAATGACACCAACGGCATATGATTTGCCGATATGTGTCGCTACTTACAGTACTTTTTTATATTGCGCTTAAATAGTTAACCAAGATGAGTTATGCAAAATTTTTAATAATCCCTTTAGGGTAAATTGCCTTTCCTTACGTTCTAGAGGACATTTCAAAACGACCGATCCAACTTCTGGACACAGTCCCCACCAGGTTTCAATTAGGCAATAGGTCGTCACGAAGTACGTATGAGACGGCCGTGCTGGACGTGAAGTTCAGGTTGCCCGAGTTCCACACGGTCCTGTACACCACTGCATTGCGCTCCTCACCGGGGTTAGACAACATCGTGCCGCTCACTCTCACGACCTCCTCCTTTTCATTTTCAATACTGGTTTAGCTTTCGGTTACTACCCTCGATGCTGGCAGAGTACACCAGTCATTTTCATCCCCAAGCCCAACAAACTCCTTACGGACCCGACTTTCTTCAGACCGACCTGCATCAAATAGATACTCGGCATAGTTTTAAAGTGAGTGTCTCTTAAATTACAGAATGTATTACTTCATCCACTCCCATCACTTTCTGCATCCCAACCATGTACGGTCTCACGAGTGGCCGGAGCTCAGACCGCAACAAGCGCTAAAAGCCCGTTTCACATGCTGCGAGCTCCCTGCGATCTGTTTGGATCGCACCGCTGGTATGATCTGTTGGGAGGAACTCGGCGCTGACGCCCGGGGTTGTACCTGGGTCGCAAGCCCCAAGGGTAGCGTTGGCCTGGCGGCCTGGGGTACAACTGGAAGCATCCGAAGGTCCCGGCAAAGCATGAGTCGACTGGTAACAACAAAACAACTTGTTTATTTTAACATTGCAAAGAGTTGGCGGTCAGGTTGACCGAAGTAGAGAGACGGGAGAGCACTTTACTCAACAGAAGAAATCGGAGCCCTCCTTTTGGCGTCCGGGGGCAGCTGTTTTTATACTCTCGCAGTTGAGGGCAAGAAGGAACCCCTCAATTGACGAGCACGTGATTGTACAATGGGCTAATGGTGACGCACACTGTCGTAGCGCTGCCGGTCGGGCACAATGACTGTAATGAGAGGGTGATCCCTGCTTTCGCATCGCCTGGTTCGGGCACAATGATTGGAAGGAGAGGGTGCCCCTGCTGTCGCATCGCCTGGTTCAGGCACAATGACTGGAAGGAGAGGGTGATCCTTTGCGGTCGCATCGCCGCAGTCGCGCCTGGAAACACCTGGCGGGGAGCGTTGCGGCGACGACGATCGGGCCAAAATGTCTGCCGCCCCGCCGCAGTCGCGCCGGCAAAACCACGTGTCGCAGGCGAAACGCAACAGACCGCCCCGCCGGGGGAAGGAGATCCCGATGGACAGGGGACTGCATCCGCTGTCCGGAGGGATGTCGCTAGATGATGCTCATAACCGAAGTCGGGCGTCCCTCGACGTTTCTTGAGCGCAGCGCACAGAGAAGGCCTCGTTCTCTCGTTCAGGTTCGCACGGGACACTGCAAAGTGACTTCGGGAGAGTTCACATTTTTGTTCTCGTTCCCGGCAAGCGTTAGAACTACGCTGAAACTCAACCGCTCAGTCAGCAAGCACGGCACAACCCTCACTAAGCCCTGCCAGGCTCTTTCCCCTTTTTATACCACTGCCTAGTTCCTTACAGTAGTCTAGCATCACTCAGAACGCGTCCACAAATTGAAAAATTGCACTAGAAAGCATATCATCACTTTGAAACACTAAACAAAAGCAATATGTTAAAAAAAATCCTGCCTCAGGAAGAAAAACATCAGTAACAAACAATTTTGAGGCTGATTCCTACGTTAGGGGCTTCGACTTAAGCCATCGGCGTTACCGTTGAGACTCCCCTTTTTGTAACGCACCTCAAAGGAATATTGTTGTAAAGCGAGGCTCCAGCGCAGGAGGCGGCCATTTTTGGGAGAGATGGTCTGCAGCCATTGGAGAGGGCAGTGATCCGTCTCAATGATAAACCTCGAGCCGGCTAGATAGCATGACAATTTCTGAACGGCCCACACGAGACACGCACACTCTTTCTCGGTGGCGCTATACGCCTGCTCACGACTGGTCAGCTTACGACTAGCATACAGGACGGGGTGTTCTACTTCTCCATTTTCCCGTTGGCACAGTACAACGCCCATGCCTCGCTCACTAGCATCGCACTGAACAACGAACCCTTTTGTATAGTCTGGCGATCGTAGCACAGGCTGGTTTGTTAGGGCACTCTTTAGGGCGCTAAAAGCTCTTTCCTTTGTCTCGTCCCAGACGACTGTTTGAGGCTCTGTCTTTCTTAGAGCATCCGTCAGGGGAGCCGCGATATCAGAGTACCTAGGGATGTACCTCTGATAGTAGCCGGCGACACCTAAGAACGACCGAATATCGGTCTTTGTGCGCGGTTGCGGAAAGTCTCGCACAGCGGCCACTTTTATTTCAGAGGGGCAGCGACGACCCTGACCAATCACGTGACCGAGGTAGACAACCTCGGCCTGTGCTAACTGGCACTTAGGAGCCTTTACTGTCAAGCCCGCTTCGCGCAGGCGGGTTAGCACTGCCCGCAAGTGTGCCATATGCTCAGACCAGGATGCGGAGAATATCGCTACGTCGTCTAGATACGGTAAAGCGAATTCTTGCTGTCCCCGCAACACTTTATCCATGAGGCTTGAAAAACAGTATGGCGCGTTCTTCAAACCAAAACTCAACACTTTAGGACGGAATGTTCCCATTGGTGAAATGAACGCCGCATACCTACTAGCCTCTTCTGTAAGTGGAACCTGCCAATAACCCCTGACAAGATCTAGGGTGGAAATAAACTGAGCGCTACTAACTTTCTCAAGGCGCTCCTCGATGTTAGGGATCGGATAAATTTGATCCTTAGTGATGGAATTAAGCCTGCGGTAGTCGACGCAAGGACGAGGTTCCTTGCCCGGTACCTCAACTAAAATCAAAGGGGAGGTATAATCACTCTCACCTGCCTCAATAACACCGAGCTGTAGCATTTTCTTTACCTCAGCCTCCATAATATCGCTCTGGCGGGGTGACACCCGATACGCCTTGGATCGTACTGGCTCTGGGGAGGTAAGTTCTATATCATGAGTAAGTACAGAAGTCCTACCAGGCCTCTCAGAGAACAGACCTTGAAACTCTTGTAATAGCTGGTGTAGTTCGGTTTTCTGCTCGGGCGACAGCGGTGCTTTACTGATAAGGTCACTAATGACTTGACCGGTGTCTTCCCTGTTCGTCACTGAGCCTAGTCCCGGAAGCTCGACCGGAAGCTCTTCAGGAACGTTTACCATCATGCACACCACTGCTTCCCTTTGTCTATAAGGTTTGAGCAGATTACAGTGGTAAACTTGCTGTGCTTTCCGCTTTCCTGGCAGACTTACCACGTAGTTAACGTCCGACAGTTTCTGAACAATTCGTGCTGGGCCCTCCCACTGCACGTCTAGTTTGTTGTTTAGCGATGTGCGCAATATCATGACCTCATCGCCCACCTCAAAACGACGGGCCCTGGCTGTCCGATCATAATAAACCTTGGCCCTCTGCTGGGCCTTTGTCATTGCTTCACCTGACAACTCCTGTGCCCTTCTTAAGCGTTCGAGGAGCTTAAGTACGTACTCCACCACGACTGGGTCGTCGCCCCTACCTTCCCACGATTCTCGAAGCATGCGAAGCGGAGATCGAAGCGAGCGACCGTACACCAGTTCTGCTGGCGAAAACCCCGTAGCCGCATGCGGCGCGGTCCTTAAAGCAAACATCACCCCAGGCAGACACAGCTCCCAGTCAGTTCGATGTTCAAAACACAACGCTCTCAACACGCGCTTCATGATGGAGTGGAGCTTCTCAACGGAATTCGACTGAGGGTGGTACACTGAGCTGTGTAACAGCTTTACCCCACACCTTTCGAGAAAAGTTGTCGTCAAAGCGCTAGTAAACACTGTGCCCTGATCTGATTGAATTTCTGCAGGAAAACCAACTCGCGCAAATATGGACAGTACTGCATTGACTATCTCAACTGAGCTGAGTTCTTTAAGCGGCACTGCTTCAGGGAACTTTGTCGCTGGGCAGATCACAGTCAAAATGTGTCTGTACCCCGTGGCTGTTACCGGCAGAGGTCCCACTGTATCAATAACGAGCCGTCTAAAAGGCTCCGTAATGATAGGTACCAATTTCAACGGCGCCCTTGATTTGTCCCCTGGTTTGCCCACCCGCTGACAAGTGTCACATGTCCTCACGAAATGGTCTGCGTCCCGAAAACACCCTGGCCAATAGTACTCTTGCAAGAGACGGTCCTTAGTTTTCTTAACTCCTAGGTGTCCGGACCACGAACCCCCGTGCGTCAAGCGCAACAGATCCTGACGATAGCATTGAGGCACGATCAGCTGATCGAACTCCACTCCTCTTCGGTCTAGATACTTCCGGTACAGGACTCCACCTCTTTCCACAAAACGCGCAGTTTTCCTGGCGATACCTTCTTTGACATTGCAGCGCACGTTTTCCAGGCTGCCATCCTTTTTTTGCTCGGCTATCAAAGCCGACCGGCTGACTTTTAGCAACCTATCAAGTCCGTCTGACGTAGGCGCGATGAGCAAATCAGTAGATAGCTCTTCTAACTTTCCCGTGTCGGGCGTTTCCTCTCCAGTATCTGGCGCCTTTAACGTTACAGACTCAAGTTTATTCAGTTCGGGCGTGCTCTGAATATCAGCTTGCTGCGCCTGTGACCCTTTTTCGTTGTTTGATAACGTCGGCCCCGCAACTACCGCCTTTGCAGCGAGCTCCCGAACCTTCGATCTGGTTAAGGCCTGAACACTAGCTTCACCAAACAAAAGCCCCTTCTCGCGCAGGAGGTGATCGGACCTGTTTGAAAATAGGTACGGGTACTGGGGTGGCAGCATAGATGACACTGCCGCCTCCGTCTCAAGCGCTCCGAAAGGTCCTTCAATAAGCACCCTTGCTACTGGCAGACACACGCTATGAGCTTCCACGGCTTGCTTGATCCACGCGCACTCGCCCGTGAACATATGGGGTTCTACGTAAGACGGGTGAACTACATCCATTGTAGCTGCGGAATCGCGAAGCACTCGGCACTCTTTCCCGTTCACGAGGAGGTCTCGCATGTAAGGCTCGAGAAGCTTCATGTTCTCGTCAGTGCTGCCTATTGAAAAAAACACAACTTTTGGTGTTGTTTCCGGACACTGCGCCGAAAAGTGACCCGGCTTCTGGCACGTATAACAAACGCGCGCTCGCCTCATCTCGAACCGCTTTCTGCGTTTGGCTGCCGCCGTCTCTTTACGTTTGGTCGGACTGCTTTCACTCGCATCCTCCCTACGCGTGTCCCCCTTTAATCTCATGGGCGTGAACTTCGGCCTCTCAAACTTCGAGCCAAATTCACCCTTTTGACCGTCCTTAGCTCCGCGAGCCCGACGCGTCACAAACTCCTCGGCTAGCTCAGCGGCTTTAGCCACCGTACAAACGTCTGGCCTATCCAAGACCCAGTATCGCACGTTCTCCGGTAACCGACTATAAAACTGTTCTAGCCCGAAGCACTGCAGAACTTTATCGTGGTCACCAAACGCTTTCTCTTCTTTGAGCCACTCCTGCATGTTCGACATAAGCCTATACGCAAACTCTATATATGACTCACTTTTGCCTTTCTCATTTTCCCGAAACTTCCGACGGAACGCCTCCGCAGACAGCCGGTACTTTTTTAGAAGACTCGATTTCACTGTGTCGAAATCCTCTGCCTCCTCTCTATCCAAGCGAGCGACTACGTCGGCCGCCTCGCCGGGTAACAAAGTGAGCAAGCGCTGTGGCCACGTTTCCCGAGAGAACCCCTGCTTCTCGCACGTTCGCTCAAAGTTAACCAGGAACAAACCAATGTCCTCTCCAAGCTTAAACGGCCGCATCAGGTCAGTCATTTTGAACAATACGCGTTCTCCTGCACCGTGTGCCTGACTTCCATTACGAGCGCGTTCCATCTCTACCTCAAGACGCTTCATTTCCAAAGAGTGTTGACGGTCACGCTCTTCTTTTTCTTTCTGCTCTTTAAGTTCGCGCTCTTGTTTCTCTTTTTGCTCTTTAAGTTCGCGCTCCTGTTTCTCTTTTTGCTCTTTAAGTTCGCGCTCCTGTTTCTCTTTTTGCTCTTTAAGTTCGCGCTCCTGTCTTTTTGACCTCTCCTCAATAGTCTCAAGGCATTCCGACAGCTCGTCATCCTCAGCCTCTAACTCAAGAATAGCCTTTAGCAGTTCTGGTTTTCTGAGTTTGTCCGAGACATCCAGACCCAACTCTCTTGCAAGCTCTAACAATTTCGGTTTGCGCAACGACTTCAAATCCATGGCTGCTCTGAATGCTGCTTTCTCTACTGCTTACTATTGTCTTGCCGCAAACTAACCCGGCAGCAACGACAACCACAATTACCAGCTCTGTTTCTGACACTAACAAAAGCCTGGCAAAGCTCAGAAGAAGAAAGTCCCGCACTCACCAAACCTCGCAGGCAGGAATTCCGCGCAGTCGTTCCGCTGCAGGCAACCAGTCGTCACACAGGGCTCGTTGCACTGCTCCCGGATCGTCGTTGAGCTGCTCAGCATACAGTCAACTGCATCTCTTCGCTGCTGGCCTCCGTTGTCGCCATCTCACCGCTGGCAGACAGTTGTTTGAAGTCGGAGGCGATCTCACCGCTGCCAACCAGATGTTTGGATCGCACCGCTGGTACGATCTGTTGGGAGGAACTCGGCGCTGACGCCCGGGGTTGTACCTGGGTCGCAAGCCCCAAGGGTAGCGTTGGCCTGGCGGCCTGGGGTACAACTGGAAGCATCCGAAGGTCCCGGCAAAGCATGAGTCGACTGGTAACAACAAAACAACTTGTTTATTTTAACATTGCAAAGAGTTGGCGGTCAGGTTGACCGAAGTAGAGAGACGGGAGAGCACTTTACTCAACAGAAGAAATCGGAGCCCTCCTTTTGGCGTCCGGGGGCAGCTGTTTTTATACTCTCGCAGTTGAGGGCAAGAAGGAACCCCTCAATTGACGAGCACGTGATTGTACAATGGGCTAATGGTGACGCACACTGTCGTAGCGCTGCCGGTCGGGCACAATGACTGTAATGAGAGGGTGATCCCTGCTTTCGCATCGCCTGGTTCGGGCACAATGACTGGAAGGAGAGGGTGCCCCTGCTGTCGCATCGCCTGGTTCAGGCACAATGACTGGAAGGAGAGGGTGATCCTTTGCGGTCGCATCGCCGCAGTCGCGCCTGGAAACACCTGGCGGGGAGCGTTGCGGCGACGACGATCGGGCCAAAATGTCTGCCGCCCCGCCGCAGTCGCGCCGGCAAAACCACGTGTCGCAGGCGAAACGCAACAGATCCCAGCCGAACCAGTGCTACACAAGGCCCTGCGATCCCAGCCGCAGCGGGATCGCAGGGCCTTGTGTAGCACTGGCCTTGTGTCTGAACAATGGAACATGGCACTGCCAACGAGTTCGCTGTTGACAATGCGTGGTCGCTTCGTTTAAAGACTCTCGAAGCCTGAATATGCGAAAAAGAAATTGCCTTGGCAGCGCCAAGAGCGCGTTTGGGCGGAATGATTCAGATTGCAAAATCTCAGCACGTTAACAGAAAAATGCAGGGTCTCTTAAGATCGCTTCAAGAGGTGAACGGCGAAAGCGTACTCTTCCTCCTCTTATCATTCGTATCTTTCACTTTGCCTCTTCTCTTTCTCTTCTTTCTTTTAGTTATTACTGCTCACTACTAAGCATATTTAGTCATTTGTGATCAATTACGGTCATTACAAGCAGTCGTTACACATGTTGGTCATATAGTCATTTCTTTTAATTATTAGTCCTTACTTGTCATTACTAAGCATATTTAGTCATGTCTAATCAATTGTAGCCGTTACAAGTCGACAGAAATATTGGTCATTTCAGTCATTATTAATCCCTACTGTTCACTAGTAAGCATTTTAGTCATTTGTAATCAATTGTGACCATTACAAGCCGTCAGACATATTGGTCGTTTCGCAGTCATTCGAAGTAATTACAAGTCATTATAGTCATTTTAGTCAATATTACTCATTACTAGACATTTCTAGTCATTCCTAATGAATTGTAGTGATTGCAAATCGTTAGAGATTTCGGAGTCATCAGTAGGAATTATAAGTAATTAGTAGTCATTATTCATTAGTAGTCAACCTCTACCTATCTCTATTATAACGTTATCATTCACTGTCGTTACATATCATTTTTCATTCTTTAATCTGTCTTTAATCTGCCTTCATATGGCGCGATGATGCTTCGGCAGGCACACCGGCGGTCAGCTCTGCTGAGAAACTTCACCATGAGCGTAGAAAGGCTTGCGCCTAACCTTCGACTTAGGTGTCTCTTAGTGGCACTCGCACTTCGGCATCGCTATTCTTTAGATGAACCTTAAGCGAACGCAGCGCACGAACCAAACTCTGAATTGTTTCGCATTACTTGGCTGGCTAAATATCACGCCACCTTCTTTGTGTGACGTCTATTGTGGCGTTACTACTTCCTCGTTCTACTTCTGGGTTTTAGGAATTTCGCCAAAGTCGTGCTCACGTGCGGGTCTCTAAAGTCTTCAATTCTGTGCTTTGGTGTGCTGTAATTAGTGATTTGTAATTAATAATTTATATTTATTCATCCAGACACTTCAGTAACTCAACTTATGCTGTGATATATCTATAAACGCATTAATTTTGTACTGTGCTATTTTCTTTTCTTTTTCTTCTTTTTTGGTCTATTTTGATATTCGTCCGTGGTCGCAGGAGGCGAACCTGAAGTGTTGCACAAGAAACAAGAGTGCCACTCGATGTTCGTGCCCCTAAAATAAAATCGGCAAGGACCATGAGCCTACACTATGCCGAGTATCTATTTGATGCAGATCGGTCTGTAGGAAGTCGGGTCCGTAAGGAGTTCGTTCGGCTTGGGGATGAAAATGACTGGTGCACTCTGCCAGCATCGAGGTCATGAGTCGACTCCAGACTGCTTACGTGTGGGAATGCCAAAGCCTTATAGCCATTGTGTGTGTTTTCGTGCGTTCCTTGTCCGCGTAAGCTCTCGCCTGCTTTCTAACTACGCTTTGATGAGGCTCAATCAAAACGCGCCAAGCCTCTCATCGCACTCGCTTGTCCACAAGGGGGGTTTATAATTCAAAGGATCGCTCAGCGGGGTCCAATTGCACATTAAAGCTTTTAAATTCCGAGCATTTCTAGGCGAACATTTGCCGCTTTCACAGCACTTATCTAGCCGCCTACATGTTGGTGCTTTCATGCACGTTCCGTTAACCTGGTACGTGGCAAAGTTGGCATTTTACGACAATGACGAACACAAATTATAAGTCATGACTTGTTTGTCATGTAGGTCATGAAACAGCCTCTACGTCTTCGTGCTCTCATGGTCGTTTCGTTAACTTGGTGGGCTCCCCGCCACACTTCTTCGCATAACACCGGTTCTCACAGGGCGTGGGATCTACCGGTTTTCTTTTTTGTGTATATATCCAAAAGCTTTATAATGCCCTATTACCGCAAAATTCATCGGTGTAGTAGGCGTGACCGAACGATGGCACCAAAAAAAATTTGGAAGACGCTTAAGCTTCACCTAGAAGAGTGAACGCGGTAGCGTTATGAACCCCGTTCGCACGACCCACTCATTGGCTCAGCATGCTCTTGGAGAGACACAAAGACGAAACGTGCGCGTGAGCAAGCGGAATGAACCAAAGAACTTGGTGTCTCGGAGGGAGAAACGACCTACGCGAGCCAAACCTCGTGATCGGCACGGACAGCCGGGCCGTGACGCGCCATGAAGGCGGACGCAATCATGGGGCTGACGCCCCGATGGGAGGCGGCCCTACTCGGCTGCCAGGAACTATCGGCCCAACAAGCCGTAGTTCGGCGGACCTGCGTAGCGGTCAAGACCAACGGGATCCCGGAATGAGAGACTCCGCCCAGTACTGCAAGGGGCACGACCAACTAGAGCTCTCTCCCCGAGCACCTCTCTGTATATATAGCCCAATCAATGTTTTTCACCACCACCGATGGGATCGTCCTCTATATCGCTTGGGAGCACCACGCCGACGCATGACTCCTCGCCAGCAGCACGGCACACATCGCAGGGGAGGCTTTCCCACCAGACGCGCTACGGCGCAGTGACACGTCAGAGGCGTTCGGCATCGCACACTGCACCTAGGAATAACCACAGCACGTTAAAAAAGAGGAGCCGCGTCGCGCGGGCGAGTGGCGCGCCACCGGTCAGGGCAGCGCCGTAGATTCCGAGGAGGGGGTCTTCTGTGTTTTCCGGAAGATGGCCTTGCGTGCGCTTCAAGCGCAGAAGAAATGTAGCGGAAACGTACTTCGCTACGCGTTTAACTGTGACTTCTGTAATTTACATGCTCATAATTACCGATATACACTGCAATATAACTTTCTACAGCACGTTTCTAAGGCAACACCATATTCACTAGAGGCGCTTTTGTCCCGATTTGAAGCATCGAACTCGTGGCTGAGTGGTAGCGTCTCCGTCTCACACTCGGGAGACCTTGGTTCGATTCCCACCTTGCCCATCTTGCAAGTTGTTTATAAATAAAGTACCTTCCGGGATTCATCGCTCACGGCCAAAGCCGCCAACGATACCGGCTTTTCTGCGACACGAGCTCCTGAACGCTGTCGCGTTAAAAGTGCCTTCGAAAAGAATGTTTTAGGCAGGGTTGGAATCGGACCCAGGTCTGTGGAGTGCCACGGCGGCTCCACGGATCTGTTTGGCTAAATGTGCTCCCATACTGCGTGCGACATTTTACACGTTCCATCGCAGCCACTGCGGCCTATATATATAGTAAGTGCGTCATTGGGCGAATGACGACGCAGCCAATGGGGAGGAGGAGGTGACGCCGTCACGAGTGATTAAGTAGAACATGTAATCAAAAAGCATTAGCGTCCAATGGAACGCCGCAAAGCGATCCTTCGAGTTATGAACTCCTCGCGGACAAGCGAGGCCCGCGGCGCGTTTTGATTTGCCCTTAGCGAGACGCAGTTAGGACGCAGCCGAAAACTTGCTCAGTGAAGGAACGCGCGGAAAGAAACATCTTACCATAGGGGAGGAAGAAGAAGAAGCCGATTAGGACAGTCTCGCGAACATCGGCTCCCGGTTTCTAAAATGTTTTCGGCCAGAATTTTGAAAGTTTCCGAGTGGATTTTGTTACCAACGGAAGCCTAAAGACGAGAGGACAACGCTGATACCAAGTTTTGGTCGCTGGGTGGACATTTCGCCCTATTACCAGTGTTTTTCGCCGGCGTTCACTTCTTGCTCTCCTCATCGAGAAGCCTGTCGGCGCCGGCGTGGTCGGGACTCCTCGCCGACACTACTGCATTACCCTAGGGGTCCGAAAATTCTGCAGCATGGAAATCGTCGTGGATGGGGAAAACATCACCGACGAAGAACTGAACGACGGCAGTTGGACCGCTCTCGACACGCAGCGGCGATATGCCCGACGCAAGACTGACGCCGAGACGCAGCCAGCCGCCGAAGGGAACAAAGGGACGCCGAATGAAACGCTAAGCAGCGCACCGAGATATCCGGAGACCTTGGTTCCGCCAAAGACCGCCTCGAAAAAGAATCATCTACAAAATTCCTTGCCAGGACTGTCATGCGTGCTACGTAGGCGAGACGGGAAACTTTAAAAGAAGGCTACGGCAGCATCGCAATGATGTAGCCAAAGGACACACGGTCCCCAGCGCCCTGGCAGAGCACCACGAAAAGACTGGACACAGTATTAACTGGGATTCGGCTTCTATCATCGAAAGAGAAAAAAAAATTATCATCCCGATTGCTCCTTGAATCATTCTGCATACAATCTACTACTAACACGATAAACCGGACACGGGGACCCCTCCCTGAGTTGTACGCAAGCGCATTACGTCTTCCGACGCATATATAATAAAGACCACCATGCATTCGCGCATTGTGAACAAGGCACCCGTATTGGGCGCCGAAACGTCAATCCGTGTTTTGAATATTATTTTTTCAGTTGGCTAGTGTACGTTTATTCAGCCATGTTAGTTCCTCGCCAGACGAGTTTTCGTCAAACCCTAGACTTCACCGAGATATCGCGCTCGCCCGCCGTCGTTACCGAAGAGAAGACCTCTACCGAAGCTCCCGGCCGAAGATTACAAGATCATCATTCGCCCACAGTGCGCGATCAACCTGCTATCTTACGGCCCAGCCAAGATTCTGCGTACAGTGTGTGCTGCGGCCCAAGCTAACCTGGACGAAGCGGTGCAAGAAGATCAAGTCAGAGTACACCCTACCAGCAACACTGCGCTGATCAGCACCCCATCCAGGGTAAGAGCTGAAGCTTATTATAACATCAAATGCCTTAAAATTGAGCAACAGGAATGTGCCGTTTTGGCATACGCACCGGCACCAGAAAATTCAGTGAAAGGCGTTGTCTACTACGCTTACTCGGATGAGACTGACGCCGACATATTCAAGGAAATATGCACGAGAAATCCACATTTGGAAATCGCTGGAGCAACAAGGATAGGATCCTCTCGCCATATTATGGTGACATTTGCCGGAAAAACATTACCCAAGCACGTCCGCTTTTGGGCCTCAATCTTTAATGTGCATCCATTCCGCGAACGGATTGAAGCCGGATTGGCCATCGCTCCGATGTCTGTCCGGACCCAAGACGACAACGATGTCACCATTGCGGCGACGAAGAACATGAGACGCCGCCACGGGGAACTGTGGCAGCGTGCAAAGCGCGTTGCATCATCTGCCGCGGCGGTCACCCTACCGGCGCTCCCAGCTGCCGCTATCGCTTCTATCCATCTGCGCAGCGCAGACAACCAGCCGGGGAGGGAAAAAGAGGAAGCGCGACCACGTCGAAGACAGCAGGGCTACCGGCGAGTGGCGCACAAAACGCATCTGTCGCCGGCACAGAGAGCGGAACGAGCTACCGAGACGCCGTGCGGCACGGCCGCCCTTCCGTGCGCTCCGATCAGCGCGAAGCTTCAAATAGTAGAAGTGGCAGCAGGCAGCGCAGCCGGAGCAACAGCCAGTCTCGCAGCCACTCGAACTCCAAACAGATGGCAGGCCGAGAAGCAAAGGCAAGAGTGACGTAATAGTTGTGCGGAAACATGCAAGGAGGAGACAAGTAGTTATTAAATGGGAAATCGGACATCCACCGATTCGTAGCAATTGCTACAGAGGAAATCTATACGAGTTCTTCTAAAGGAAAGCCTCGCAGTTGAAGAAAAAGTGTCCTGTCTGGGACTCGAACCCGGGACCACCGCCTATTTGGGTCAGCCGCTCTACCATCTGAGCTAACCAGGCGGTTATCAGATGGCAGGGCGAAGTCTAATTGTCGACAACTCGAAGCAAAGGCAACAGTTTGAGGGAAACACGCAAGGTGTGGACGAAGTTTCTTCAACTGCGAGGCTTTTCTTTCGAGGAACCCGCATGGGTAGCCTTTGTAGCAACTGCTACGAACAGGTGGATGTCCGATTTTCCCTTTAATAATTACATCTCTCCAATTTGAGGGTTTCCGCAGAACTCTTACGTCAAACTTTCAGTGACGGATGCGTTTCCTGTTGGGATCTGTATGGACACACATCAGTTCTTGCTTCTTTTTGTGTAACTTCGATTTATTGCTTGTCAACCTGCATTTACTCGGCATGTTCAATAACCTTTCATTTGTTAGGGCGCCTTATGATCGTCTTGGGCTCTAGCAGGAAAGTGTTCATTCTTTTTATAGCGAAGATGCCTAGGAGGTGAAAAACTCGTACTACGACCACAAAAACCCTACTGCGGGGGTATGAGCCATGGTTTAGGGGGGTATGAGCCACTGCATTCGTCCTACGTGACGAGGACAAATTTCTCATTGGGTAGGCATAGAAATTGTTATGCATTCGAGTCTCGCACCAAGATGGATATTTCTTCTAGAGTGAAGCTTCCTTTCTGGAAAACCAGTATAACTTTCTTACGTATAATCGGCTACTGTCGAGTGGACAAAAGGTTCGTTTCTAAGATAGTTTGCACAACAAGAAGAGCTTGTGCGACAATTTCATCGCTGTTAGACTTACAACGTTACAAATGTTTGGATTGCGAGGTATTACGATCGTGGTCTGCACCACACAAGCAAAAATTAGCACAAAGCCTGCATGGCGGAAGATACCGACAAACAACGCAAGAAAAATTACCGTTTCTTCCACTCAGTACAATAAGTTGCCCAGTTTTGTCTGAAAGTCAACTCATCGATTTTGATAGCAATTTATTAGGCAGCGAAAAGAAGCACTTGTATTATCGGTTGGGTACACTTGTAAACATACGCTTATTAACCAAATTAACGAGCATGGTATGACTCGCGCCCACACAAACAACTTATCTCACTGGATGACCGCGGACCCTCGTTGTCAAAACGCATGAGTGAGGAAGAACAGCAGCACTGGTGAGCGACTGGCCCTTCATGCTGCTTCTCGCTCCAATGCGAACTAAGCGCAGAGAGCACAGTGCATACGGAGCTATTAACCCTCAGTGCACATACAGTCTGTACCCACCACCGATCCCTTTCAAGACAGGGTCCCACGCGAGAGCGATCAGCCGCGCCGTACGCAGCTGCCTCCGAAGTAAACAACATCTCCCTAAACACTCCCCATCCCCCTGGCGCCGGAGCCCTGACGGCACGCCCTCTCGGCCTTTGGCATTTGGCAATAATAAGTGCACTCCGAACTGTCTGGTACCATGGCTGTGTGACCCCCCGTCGTTGTTTAGTGGCTATAGTGTTGGGCTGCTAAGCACGAGGTCGCGGGATCGAAATCATTTCGAAGGGGGCAAAATGTGAAAACACTCGTGTACTTTGATTAATGTGCACGTTAAAGAACCCGAGGCGATCTAAGTTTTCGGAGTCACCCATTACGGTGTGCCTCTTAATCAGATCGTGGTTTTGGCACGTAAAACCGCATAATTCAATTAATGGTTATGTAGAAAAACTGGGCTTTACGCGTAAAGACCACCTTACAGTCCGACGCAGCGTGCGCGTGAACCAGCGTCGGCGAAGTTTGGCGATGCCAGCTTCGTCTTATTACCGCTACGCGAAAACTCGCCCTTCTATATATAGTCCCCGTCGTGCGCCGCGCCACCTAGACGTGTGAGCATATTCATATGGCATATTATACAAAACTAGGCGTTTCAGGATGAACACGAAGCTGCTAGGTCGTTGCAATGTGCAAGGAAACGCGCCACCGCCAGTTGCGAGACGCGGACGCGGTGAATTTTCGGTGACCGAGGCTTGTGCGGTATGGAGCATGCATGTCGCATCTCGCACCTGCTGTAGCTGGAGGACCCCGACGGACGCCTGATATGTCGGCGCTTTCGCTGGCGTGGCGTCGCCCTGCCCAAGCGTGCGCGCGCGTCAATGCTACGTCGGACTATAAATGGGGCCTCAACAGTCCCCTGTAATGCGAAGCACAGCACACTTACATCAGCGCCAACACCACATAGCGCGGTACGCGGGCAACGGCTGAATTGGTATGAACGAAATCGCCTGCATTTCGCGCAGAAAGCTAAGTTCCAAAAATTTTTCTTTAGGACCTGAATACGTTCTACAGAATTTGTCAAAACAGGAAGTTCAAGAATACCGAAGCGCGTCAGCTTACAAGTGCGTAACGGAGTGCCAATAACAAATGAAATTTTCGTAAAAATTTTCTAGATTTCCTAAAGCTGACAAACGTGAGACATTAGTTACGTGTCACAAAGAGTCATTCATAGAAACTGTAAATTTCCTTTAGAGCGGCGCATGATTTATTTGTTATCTAATTTAGATGTCCTGCTTCGCAGCTGCGACAAGTCTGGTAATCTCAGTTTGATGGAGCTTCATAAATGTAGGCAATAAAGAAAAAAATAATGCGCTTTTTAGCGATACGAAGCGAACCAAAATATGACATAGGCAAGTCTAGTTGATGAAATAATGCGAAGCAGATATGAATTGTAGTCAACGGTTTTATTATATAAATGTGCAGCGAACGACTAGGCCGGGAATATATCCTGCAGTTCTGATATCTACAGTAAGACCGACAATATCAAAAATTACAAGATATGGTAAGACAAACCAAGCTAAAGTCACGCGGCACTTATCCAGTGGCTGCAGTTCACATACGCAATCACGTCTATGGCACCAAACTTTAGACGGCTATAGCAGATGAATCGTCAAAGAAAACAAGATAGCTGGACTATCAGCGAGAGTCGCGCAGTTAAACAGCAAGACACCCGCAAGGGAGTGTATTCGGAGAAGAATGCATTGCATTAAAAACATTCTCGCGACGACAAGCAAAAGCGAATCATCGAACGCAGACTAGAATAACCAAGCCCTTTACGAGAACCCCCTGGGAATCCTATATAACTGTCATTGTAAAGATTTTACCTGATCATACGACGAGGAGGACGAGGGCCTGTGTGGACCTTGCAGCCGTAGATGCAAATAGTCGACGCTGATCTAGTGTCATCCAGGCAGCGTTGACCGACGCCGGTGCAATCTCGAGCTCGATGCTGGAGCTTGGGCTGGAGACGCTTTGCCGACCCGTGTTCACGTTTGCCAGTTCCTGGACAAAGGAAGGACCTCTTCAGCCTCGGTCCAAGTGGGAGCCCGAAGCGAGCGTGGGCCAGGAAACCCGGCTACCGCCGCGCCCGGGACCCAGTCTTCTCGCTCGTGTGCCACGCTGGTCGCGTTCTTCCGAATGCTGCCACGCGCACCTGCCACGCTCAGATCGGCACGCGCGGCACCGCCCCAAATTTCCGCTTCGTCGTCGTCGTCCTTGTGCGACTGATGCCTCGCAGAACCGAAAAAAATGTGGTATGCGTAAATTAAGTCCTATTCTCGATTGATGTTTTCCGTGCGCCTTCCGGACTTTGTACCAATATTTCTTGAAGAATTTTCTGCGGTAGTACTGGTCCTTCGTAAATTTAGCCCAACAACAGATCATGTAATCATTGTTACTGATTCTTTATCCTTGTATACTAGTTCTAAATGAAACTGCTTTTTCATGGGCGAAAGCGTCGCTAGCTGGCCCAGCCATCTAAATTCTCCCTACATCAGCCTTAATCATAGCTCCAAGATTTGGGAGGCAAATGATAAAGCGAGACTTGTCTGTGCCGTCTATAACAGTTTCCTCGCCTTTCAAACACTTAATCAACCGCTGGAAAAGCACTATTTGCCAATATAGAAAAATTGTAGTACCTATTAGTAGGCTTCGCTGTTGCGTACCTTCTTTAAATATTTATTTATACAGGGCTGGTCTGGCACCAACACCGATTTGTCATGTGTGTATGGAACATGAAACCACAGAGCATTTTTTTTTTACATTTCTTGTCGGCGATTTATTAGCTTAAGAAAACGTACCCTAGAAACACGACCCCGCCTTCTCGTATTAGATTTAACTCCTCAAAATGAGCTTTCTTTCTGTGTACGTACGTTAGGGCATAGCAACGGAAGGCTAGCGCAGCCATCCAAAATTCTTTTAGCATCGAAGAATTTTAAACTCTGAATACAAATACCTTTGGCCTCCTCTTGTCACAAAAATTGAACTTGAATTGTTTTTGCTTGATGGTAATGGCAATTTTCAGTTTCATAAAATTGTGCAGGCTCTACAGTCTGTTTCCATTAGAGCTTACCTACAATAAAATTTTGACTTATTTTACACTTTTCTATGAACTATCCGATTCTTGGCCAATCCTCCAGAGTTAGTACGTGCCCGGAGATCTACATCTGCTTCTGAGCACGAGGTCGCCAGCTCCCATCCAGGGAACATCACTTAATTCGGTTGCGCCAAAATTCAACTATACCCTACTTTCCTGGACAAAAGGAGTTTAGCTCGCGTGAGCGCCACCTCGTAGCGTAATAATATCAACACATTTTTCAGGCTCCCCGTGAAGACGCAGTGACGCCATTATAAAGAAATCACGCAGAACTTATCCTGCGATGGCTGTTAACGATAATGCGAACAGCAAACGAGAAATGTAGCGAAGGACCACATTTCTGAAGTGACGTTTTTTTTCCACACGCAGTAGCAATTTTGACAGCATCATTACTTCGCCTGAAAGCCACATACTCCAATCTCGACCACTTTACTATGGCCCTAGCTTGCCAAGATCGCGCATGAGTATCGAGGCATGACGATGATATGCATGACGTGTACGTAGTGACAGTAGCAGAAATCGATCGAGCGATCGACACAGGCGTGTAACGACGATGGCATGAAGACATTCGATATCGATTAGTGAATTAGGGAGATGGTGTGACAACGACTCGAGTGCGAGTGTATCACGACTGTACGATGGCGATGACGTGCCGATGAGGGCAACCAGATTGTATGACGACAACCGGATGAAGGACCGGCAGTGACAACAATGTCCCCTGCAGGCATGCCAGCTTATGTGTGACGACGACGCAATGGCAAAGATGGCATGATAGTGGCCGCCTAATCACGATTAAATGCCGACTGAATGATTATGGTAAAATGACGAACACGATGTCGATGGATCGACGACGGTGGTACGACGACGAGTGCGTAACGACGATGGGGTGACAATACTCAAATGAGGACGATAGAGAAACGACAGCATGAGCACGAATAATAAAATTTAGTTTGTTAGACAAATATGCATTTTTATTTAGACTGTAATAAATGTCTTCCTTTCTGAGTAATTTTTATATTCAAAATATTCATCATCATCAACACTATAATAAAAAAAATTTCGCTATATTTCTGTTAGCGGACAGCCTTAGCGTTTCCCCGATTCGAAGGAGAAGCTCACTACAAAAAACTACAGCGAGATGGCACGAAGTAAGCAGGCAGTGAGGTTGGCCCAGTTGGTGATGCACTTGCTAAAGATGGCGTTATGTGCAAGTAGTACGCTCATCTCGAGCCTGGCGCTTAATTCAGCGGCAGACATTGTGCCCAAAAAAGAAAGAAAAGATCGCTTACATGAGCGAGCTTGCAGGATATTATATATTATATATGTATTAAACGCTGCAAAACACCACTTATCTTGAGATTACGTCACCATATCACGAGTAGCATACCTGTCTGTACTTTAAACTTTGAAGCTGCATTCCAGTCTTCAAGAGCACTGGCAAACTATGCGTACGATGATTGCATATCACTTTCCAGTGGTGAAATAAGTAATTCGCGGCAAACAACAACGCAGTTAAAAAAAAAAGCTCGTCGGCATCTGTCCTGCAACCTGCCCTTCTCCCCCCTCCCCCCCCCCCCTCCTTAGAGAGATTATCCCAAAGCACGGAAAACTCACGTGTTTAGAAGCACTTTAGGCTTCATTGCAGTACAGAACAAGTGACCGCAGGGATGCGGGACTGCTATTCAGAACTTTCACATTGCAAGCCTGCAGGACGCGTATTTGAAGCAATCTGGTTACATGTATTCAGGCAAAATGCTTTCCAGCTAGATTACGCGAGACGTGATTTCTTTTCTATATAAATAAAGGTGTTGCTTTAAGTTCCACTGATCCCATTGTGATAAGCTTTGTGTTAATTTACGCCACTTAGTACTGAAAAGGAGCAATAACTAACCATTAACCATACATGATACCAGCCTCCAGAGGCGCCGACTACCGGGGTTTGTGGGGTCCGAGCCTCCACCGTAATCTTCCCGGGAGAGGGGGGTGGCTGAACCCCACACACACGCACACGCACACGCACACGCACGCACGCACGCACGCACGCACGCACGCACACACACACACACACACACACACACACACACACACACACACACACACACACACACACACACACACACACACACACACACACACACACACACACACACACACACACACACACACACACACACACACACACACACACACACACACACACACACACACACACACACACACACACACACACACACACACACACACACACACACACACACACACACACACACACACACACACACACACACACACACACACACACACACACACACACACAAACACACACACACAGGCATTACCAGAGCTTTGCCACCCACATTATTTGACGTTTCTTTTGACTTTCCTAGACATTTTAACGTGAAATTTTACTGGGCTATTAGCTTACTGCATCATTGTTAGGGCGGATATGCACGGCTTTTACTTCATACCTTCGCTTCATTTCTGCAAATCCTGACAATAGGGGGACACGCGCAGTAGAAGCCCACTAACGGCAGCCGCCTCATCCGTATTTTCTCACTTCAACATTGTTAGAAATGTCCACTGTAAACACCATGCACAGACACATTAAATTTAAATATACACAATGAAAAATGTTTTTTATATTTTGAAAGTGATGGAAGAAATTAAAAATTATTTCTAAAGGTATGGATAGCCCTGCATAGAGAATGAATATGTTGCTATGTGTTTACCATGCTTCAAATCACTTTTCATGCTAAGCTGAGAAAAAGAAACATACAGACTTCAGTGACCCCTTCGCCATACTCTTATAAATGGCCCGTGAAATGCACGTCAATGTTGTCTCAGTACTGCTTCTCTTTCCAGTAAGCTATGCTAACAACTCGTGAAAACAAAAACATAATTTACAACATATTTTAGGGATAGAAACATCGTAAGTTGCAGGCAAAGGTTATAAATATATACACGGTGTCCCAATTAGTTACATGCGCCATTATTTCAGAAATGAGCAATGCGTTACTCGAAGGAAACCTAGCGCATATTGTTTACAGTACAGTGGAGAAGCTGCCAGTAATTTTTTCGTTACTGAAATTTAATTAGGTAACTGTAAGCATTATATAACACGAGACGTAATATAGGCACAGCCAAGGGACATCTAACTGTGGTATTTTCAGCGACGTACTAATTCCGTACTATTCTTTTTTCGGCTAATCAATAAACATGGCGAAATATGAAGAATACCACGTGGTTGTGCTCCCATCCGGATTATAAAGCAGCGCCCTCAAACAGGCTCCCCCTGAGTTATCCAGAATGAAATAAAGGAAATGAAAAAACATCGTGATCGATCTAGTGTCTCATCTGCCGCGCAGCGGCCGAAGTAACGTCTCTCGTTTGGTGTGAGTTGGAAACAAGCTGTGATAGCTGTTCTCTTAGCGTAGATAAAGTCAACGAATTTTTTTTTTGTTTTTGCTACGGCACCTATCACCACAAAAGCGAATTTACAACGTCAGTGCACAGGTTTAAAGGCGCGTTCTGTTTCGTTCCTATCCCCAAGTCTTGCTCTAATGAGCAGAAGATAAACATGATCCTTGGATTGCGATCTGCAAATGTCAAGAAGAGGATGACCGCAATTTATATATATATATATATATATATATATATATATATATATAGAGAGAGAGAGAGAGAGAGAGAGTAGTGGATGAGTTTCTCAGCGAAGTCCCGCTGTCACGTCTTCCACTTCTTTGGTATCAGCTGCAGCCGAGCACGAAACTTGGTGGGTGCGACTTTTCATGCGCAGTAGATTAGAAGAACCTCTAAATTGGCCGGCTAGGTCATCTGACTTCTCTCCACTCGATTTCTTTCTTTGGAGCTACGTGGAAGGTCGCGCTTACATGATCAAGATGGACGTTAGATTAGTTCAAGGCAAGGATGACGGATGTCTGCCGTAGCGTTCCGGCTTCGGTAATCAAGAAAGCCACTGAAGGAGTGAGAAAACGGACACAGTACTGCCTAACTGCAAAACAGCAGATCTATTCGAACACGTCATGTAGGCTGGTGTTCCACGTAGCTTACGAATTCATAAATAATAAGCGAAAACTGACATCTGATTTTTTTTTTCTGCGAACATCCTGATTGCCAATTCGGCTCATTTAGAAGTGGTATATTTACTTTCCTGAACGCATCCGTCTTTACTTTTCTGAACACGTGGGTCACTTCCCGGTCTGTGTATTTGGCTTTTATTTTATGCCATGAACTCATTTATGCAGCGCATATACACTCCCACGAAAACAAAAACCGTCACTTTGATATGGCTTTGGTCCTGTCAGTTGAAGTCTAGTGCTCTGTCGTGTCCCAACTTTTTCTTCCGTTAGTCTTGTTAGCGCTAGTAACTATGTCTCAGCAAATGCATCAACACCAACTAGCCCAACTTTCTGCGTTAATTTGTGAAGATTCCGGTTCATCTACAAAGACGACTGGGGAGGAAATTCAAAATAAATAACAAAAACGAAGAAAATAGAGTACAGTACAAAAATCATGCGTTTCATTATAGATATGATAACGGAGGTTTAGTTACAAGTTGAGTTACTGAAGTATCTGGAATGATTAGAATTGGAAATCAAAGCGACGACAAGGGTGAAATTCAAGATAAGTCAGAAAAAATATTGAAAAATAGTACACTGCCGTACAAAACTCGTGGGTTTCATTATATTATATAATCAGAGCAAGAGGTTACAAGTTATACTGAAGGGGCTAGATTATTTAGAATAAATTATCACTGATTACCGCACACCAACGGCAATCGTAGTCTTTAGAGACCTGCCAAGTGAGCACGACTTTGGCGAAATTTCTGGAAATCCGGAAGTAGAAAGCGGCACTAATGACGTCACTAGTGATTTAACACACAAGAAGGCGGCATATTTAACTGTTTAATTAACGGAAAACAGTTGCCTCCGAGATCGATTCATGCGTTGCGTTCGCCTAAAGTTAACTTAAAAGACAGCAACGCCGAGATGGGAGTGCCTCTAAAAGACAGCTAAGTCAAAGATTAGGGTCGCCTACAATTTTTATCAATATCCACCGTAGTTTTAACGTCTGTGCCTGTAACTTGAAGAAAAGCATCAGTAACAATTGTATGCGCATTTGCTTCACGTTACAAATACTGCATGATTATTTGCGTAATGCGTTCAGCTATTTTTGATTACATAAACTGATTGCCAATTTTTCTCGTTACAGGGAAATCGATGCTAACTTTCCGTCAAGAGGGCGTAGCACTTTCTCAGGAGATCAGTAAGCTGCTTTTGATCAGACGTGCGGGCAATTCCCTGTATTGTCAGAAGGAACAGCGCTGCAGTCTTCGGACTATATAAACCCTCGTCATTAAAAAGCATGCACGTACCCAGAATTTCTTTCGGAGGGGGGGGGGGGCAACTCAAGGTAATCTTCTATGCAAATGAGGGGTGAGGGAGGAGGTAGCTTTATTAGTGCAAATGTGAATATTGCCCACCATTCGGCAGAAAGACGCATAAACCCGCAAAATAGAATTGAAATAAGGTGTACCTCACAGGTACGCCTGTGAGATACACCTGCCCTTTTCCTGGCAAACAAGGAACTACATCGAATGGACCCGCGCATGACAGAAGCGCATGAAGAACGCTGCTAAGAACAAGTAAACAAGCGACAGTAAAAAATGATTTCTATTAGCGTTTTCTTAAGTAGCCCGGGAAGAATTATAGAGAAATTATAGGCTTTCGGGACAATCACAGTTCTTTTGAATTCCTCGTTTGCTGCGCTACCAATTTAATTACCAAAACCAACCCATGTTGCTATTTGGGAAGTTGCGTAACGATGCGTGGTCACCAGTCCCGTACAACGGCGTAGAGCGCAGCTGCGTAGGACACCCAGCTGCGGTTCTAGACGTACTGCGCCCACCGCGGAAGGTTAGAAAAACAAACATTAGCACAGCAGAGAAGTGGCTACGTCCGGCAGCTCCACTAATAATTGTAGAAGCGTGATTCAAAATACGGAATTATTCTCCACTTCCGGCGGCCTTTTCTCTACTTGCTTCCTAAATAAAGGGATGTTGATCGATAAATATTTTCACAACCAGCACTTAAATCTTAATTTTCGCTTTTCCTTCCTGTTTGGCTGTTGCCTTGGCTCTGTCCCTTAGTAGATCGCTTAATTTGTCAACTCTTTGCGACACTTCTTTCCAGTTGCCTGTTTTGCACGAAACGTTCAGTGCAATTAGTAAGAAGCCAGACAAGGTAACGGGGGACAATCATATTGTTTATGGTTTTACCGGTTATTGTAGGGTCTGATGATGGCCGCTGTATGGCATTATTTTATATTCCACCTTATCTAACTCATATCGTGGGTACATGCTTCGGAGGATCTGCCAGCGTCGCGGCGAGCCGTTACTCGAGGAAATAATGAAGCAAAAAGAAAAGTTAAACGCAACTGGCGTTTTCTCCGGCCGCAACTTGTTGCACGAGCATACGGACCAGCTGTCTGCCAACCGAATCCCTTTCCTGATCCATGGATTAGTCTGAACAGCGAAGGTTGAACTAACAAAACAGCGATGCGCGTGATCGTTGAATAGGTGGTGACAACTGAACTCATCTCGAGTTAATCGCGCGGGCACCGAATCGATGAGAAAACTGGCCTTCCTACCCCAGGAGATGCCTATAAGTACCGCCATCCAAAAGTAGTAAAAAAAATTAACAACCATTTCACTCTGTGGACACAGTACTGCCTAACTGCAAAACAGCAGATCTATTCGAACACGTCCTGTAGACTGGTGTTCAACGTAGCTTACGAATTCGTAGATAATAAGGGAACACTGACATCTGATTTTGTTCTTTTTCTGCAAACATCCTAATTGCCCGACGGTAGTGCAATACCGGGCCCACCCGCGGCGGAGGTGAAGCAGGCGTTAAGCCCTCCCCATACGTGGGCCCATCCCGAACATATCGAAGGGCGCGTTACAGGTTCCCGAGCCCACAAGGGTATGTGCCATTGAGTTTGGACCCTTTTTGCACTATCACAAGGATCGGCCCACATGATTTTTTCTGTTGCCGGATGACGAAAAAACAATGTAAGGTTAGTCATATACAGCTCTCGCTGTAATAGGCATCAAAATGTTGACTGCCGAATAGATTAATTTGCCAGAGCTTTAGGAATGTGTCTCAGGAATGGTGGTGTGGGCTTATTTGGGGGGGGAGGTAGGTCGGGCTCCCCTGGGTAGGTGCCTGTCAATAAGGGTTTTCTATTGAAATGCACCCTACTTAAACATCGGTGTAACCAAACATCTTGTTCTGGGACAAGCTCGAAAGGGTGTATCTTGTCCCACAACAATAACCGTCATCTTTCCTGCCCGCATTTGCTTTCTTTAACGCAGCGAGCGCGGTACTTCTAAGTCACGAACGACTTGCGCGTTATCAGCGTGACACAGCATTTTTCACAGGAACGTAGCGAGCAGCGAGTTTTCAAGAGAGGAAACGCAAGCAAGGCAGATGATTATCGTTCTGGGCAAGACACGCCCCAAAGGGTGCAAACATTTTGAAGAGTGTACACTCTTAGGCGAAGTTACACTCTTTAGGGTGTATCTTTGCCACACAACGATAATCGTCATCTGCCTTGCTGACGTTTCCTTTCCTGAAAACGCAGCGTCCGCTACTTTCCTGTCGGGAATGCTATGTCATGCTGATAACGCGCATGCCGTTCGTAATTGTAAAGTACCGGGCTCGCCGCGTTAAAGAAAGGAAATGCGGACAAGACATGACGATTATAGTGTGGCAAAAGGGTGTGATTTTGCTTAAGAGTGTAGGGCGCTTACAGCGTTGGCACCCTCCAACTGGCAGCAAGGGTGTTTCTTTATGCTTAAGACGAGTGTAAATGACAAGCACAAATACAGGGTGTTTCACATAACTAACGCCAATGATTCTAACAAAGTGGTTAGCCGCAGCTGAATGAAAGCAACGGCTTTATGGTTTGCCGTCATGTGGCGCTCCTAGTAGAATATTTATATTGCGGTTCATTAGTTCACTAAGATGAATTATGCAAAATATTTAGTATTCTCTTTAGAAACGAAGTGCACTTCGTTACGTTCTATATGGGGCATTTCAAAACGACCGATCCAATTTTTCTGGTGGCAGCGTGCATGCTGCGTGATGATTTTGTGCGGCGTTTAATGAAAGCACACGAAATATGAAATAACATGTGACTCGTGCGCTATTGCGTTGTACGCTATGTTGAGCGACCGCGCCTGCGCTCGCAAGTCATTCTATCCCACAGCCTTTTCGATCGTCATCTAACGAAAGAAGTGCTCCGCAGAATCTGCCACTTCTCACTGGACCCGACGGTCACGCGACGAAATCCCACTTGAAGTCCGTGGTCCTTCTGTGGAAAGCCCAAGTTCTGGTGGACTATGACACTCTGGACAGTCCCTACCACATTTCAATTAGGCAATGGGTCGTCGCAAAGTATGAGACAACCGTGCAGGACGTGGAGTTCACGTTACCCGAATTCCACGCTGTTCTGTCCACCACTGCATTGCGTTGCGCAGCGGTGCTAGACAACACCTGGATACATGGATGGATGGATGGATGGATGGATGGATGGATGGATGGATGGATATTATAAGCGTCCCCTTTGGAACGGGGCGGTTGGTTGCGCCCGTTTCAATAATAGTAATTAACAGTATTATTACTGATACTATTAGGTGCAATTCACAGAATTGTGACATCTTTCATTGCTAGCTTACAGAGTTGTATGCTTGATAGTTCTGAAAATGTTTAATTTAGGTAGTCCATTTTATACTAAAAATTGGCAAAAATCGCACACTTTCAGAAAACGAAACTATCAAGTTTACAACTCCGTAATTCAGTAATGAAAAATTATATTACAATTATGTGACTGGCATATTACAGTACATCTAAATCGGACAAAACTGATATGTTACACATGAATCTCGGAAAATGGAATAATGTGTAAATACAGCTTATGCAGAACCCTTCCAGACAACGTAAAAATTTATTGTAATATATAAATTAACATGTCGACGTCCGCTTCCCAAGACCTAACGGATGCCGTTTACAGAATCACGATATCTGCTCTTGATACAGAGTTACTACATTTGTAAACTTCGCGCTTCTATTTTTTTCAAACTTCCGAATCCTTTAAGATTCTTGTAACAAAATTGAAGCCCTAAATAGAAATTCTACCACCAACAATCACTAGAATTTAACTTCTCTCAAATACGACAAAATTCATTAATATCAATCCAGGGGTTATCTCAGAAAAGCGTTCTTGCGTTTACATGTGTTTGAATAGGCCGCGTCGGAGTTCGACAGGAGTGTGGCACAAAGGAAAGACGACCAGAGAAGCTCCTGTGAAAATTTAAGTCGCGTCGCATCTGCACAACGCCCTCTGGACGCCTTAACTAGGCGTGACCCCTCACAAACGCTGTGCAAGAGCCGTCGCGCTTGTCTCCGTGCTCAGCCGCAACAGTAACAACAGTAGAGGGAGGAGAGAGTGAAGGTGTGTGCAATTGTGAAGAGGAAGAGGCGCTCTAGGTAAAGAGAATATTAGCGAGGGAATAAAGGAAGAGAGACAGGGGGAGGCATTTTTATGAGCCACAACGCTACAACTAAGAATGGCGTCGAAGCGCGGACTTAGTGCCGAAGAGACGAAGGCTCGCGCATATCGCGTCGAGCGGAGCAGGCAAGGTATATCATATCCCGTCACGACTGTCGTACGCCGTCAATATATCACTGCCAATAACGTCAATGAGCGCAAACAGCAGGCAAAGCTTCGCTTACATCGATTCCCACAGTGCTTGGGATCTTTTTTTTTTTTCGTACGTTTCTTGTGCATGCAAGCTCCCGCCTGCATTCTAACTACGCCGTTGTGAGGCCCATTCAAAACGCACGAAGCATCTCAGCGCGCTCGCTTGACCTCGAGGGGGTTCATAATTCAAAAGATCATTCAGTGGCGCCCAATTGCACATTAAGGCTTTTAAATGCCAAACAATTCATGGGGAACATTTGCCGCCCCCTTTGACAGCACCTATCTAGCCATCTACATGTTGGTGCTTTCATGCTCGTTCCGTTAGCTCGCTCGTTCCGTTAGCTTGGTACGTAGCAAAGTACGACATAGTACGACAAAGACGGACGTGAATTATAGGTCATGTGAGCTTGTCATGTAGGTCATGAAACAGCCGCCTACATCTTGGTGCTTTCGTGGTCGTTTCGTTAACTTGGTAGGCTTGCCGCACGCAGCTTTGCCTAACATGGATTCTCACAGGCGTGGGATCTGCAGTTTTTTTAACGTGAAAGTATTATACGCCCCAAATATATATATATATATATATATATATATATATATATATATATATATATATATATATATATATATATATATATATTCTCAGCATTATATTACCCCATCATCTTCATCTGTATATATTCATCATGGCCAGAGTCATCTTCAGCGCGCGAGCTGCCAAATAAACCGTTGAGGCTAACAGCTGTCTCGCAAGTGGTGGAGGCTGCCCTTGGTCCTCTACGCCTTAGCGTTTCCGTGGAGCTTCGTTCAGGCCGCCCCTTGCTCCGCCTTTCCGACAGCATGCCCCAAGAAGATCCTCCTGGAGCCTCCGGCGTAACCGTCCACCGGCCATTCCCACCGGCCGTTCCTTCATGGACCGTCAGCATACGGCAGCGCGATCCCACCATGTTTGCTGGCCTTCGTAGTGACGACGTTGATGACTGGCTGGAGAATTATGACCACGTGAGTGAGTCTAACCGGTGGGATGACATGCACAAGCTTCGCAACCTCGCATTCTACCTCACTGACGTTGCCAGGACTTGGTTTCTCAACCACGAGAGCACCTTGCCTGACTGGGCGGCGTTCAAACACCAGCTTCGGCAGATTTTTGGCGCTGCCAACGTTCGCTCTGAGGTCGCCAAGGAAAAGCTTGACGCACGCACGCAACTTCCCGGGGAAACATACACCTCTTATATCGAAGACGTCCTCGCGCTTTGTCGCCGTGTTGACGCCACAATGACGGAATCTGATCGTGTTCGTCACATCCTAAAGGGCACTGCCCACGTCGCGTTCAACGCACTGGCGATCAAGAATCCAGATACCGTAAACAATGTGATCGCGAATCGCCAACACCTGGACGCACTGCAGGCCATCCGTTCACAACCTGTCACCGGTGATGCGCCTCCTTCGTCGGATACCGACCTGCGTCTGCTGATTCGGACTCTCATACGTGTGGCCTACTCAGTCCTCCCGTTCTCCAGCCTCAGCCTTCGGTTCCTGGCCTGCGCGACATCATCAAGAAGGAGCTGTCCTCCATGACCTGCGCTGCGAGCTGTGGCCCTCCTTCACCATCCACCTCGTATGCTAAGGTTGCGGCTATGCAACCAGCGTTCATTCGGACAGCGCCTACTGCTCCTTCTACTGGCCCCAACCATCTTTGCGACTCTACCACCCCGTCCGCCTGCCACAGGATTTTACACTACCCGGCCTACGCCCCGCCCCATTTCTTGTTATTGCGGCATTCGGCGGCACATATCGCGTTTTTGCTGCAGACGACAACAGGACGAACGCCGTGGCTACGATATTTATGAGAGATACCCGTTACTTCCTCCAAGTCCTTACCAGCGCCAGCTCTCCCCACGCTCACTTTCTCCACCTCCCGAGGCGCCTCGCAACTACCGTCCAGGTCGCCGCCGCTCTCCCCTCTCCGACGCTCTACATCACCCCAGCAAACGGCCACCCGCACTCCTGACTACCGTTCCGAAAACTAGATGGGGCACTTTTTGGAGGGAAAGCTGCATGGCTCGCACAGAATACAATTCCACCAGAGTGCCCGGCCAATACTTTATTCGTGTGTGTAGAAGGTGTACCAGTCCTAGCATTGCTTGATACGGGAGCAGCTATTTCCATTATTCACGCTGGTTTGTGCGCTCGTCTAGGCAGAGTTACTACACCTTACAGTGGAGCTCTTCTTCGTGGTGCAAATAATGTTTTGATTCGGCCATCGGCTCAATGCACCATTAGTGTTTCGACCGACGGGATACGCCACCATATCCATTTCGCAGTGTTGACTTCCTGTGCTCACATACATATAGTAGGGTGGGACTTTCTCTCTTCGGCGTCTGCTTTCATCTCGTGCCGTCAACGCCTCGTTAACTCGACAGAGACCGACCATTCCGACGACGTGCACGAACCACGCCTTCGCTTATGATCTGCTGATGATTGTATGGTGCCCCCTGGTCGCGAACTACTCGTTGTAGTTAACTGACATCGCCGATGGTGACGTTTTAGTTGTACCTTCAGCCCGTTGCTTATCCAAAGGGATTGCTTTGGCACCCAGCCTTGTTCGCTTTACCAACGGCACGGCCACTTTGGCTGTACTCAACACAATCAATGAGCCAGTTCTGCTTTGTAAAGGCACCGCTCTCACGTGCGTCTTGGACACACTGCCTGTCTCTGTGATTACCTCGACTACTGCTCTTCACAACCATCCACAGATATGGATCCGGACCCTGCTTCTGTTCTCGCTAGTACCATCAGCTCCAGTTTAACGCGACAGCAGACAGGGGAGTTACTGGCGTTGTTATCCAAGCATAAAGACTCTTTCGACGTACACTCTCCCCTTCTGGGACAGACTTCTGCGACGGTTCATCGCATACGCACAGATGGAACTTCCATGGTGCGCCGGCAGCCATATCGCGTTTCTTCCGCTGAACGCCAGATCATCGATACCCACGTTGCCGACGTGCTGAAACGTAGCATAATCTGCCCATCCTCAAGCCCTTGGTCGTCACCTGTCGTTTTGGTGCGCAAGAAAGAGTGCTCAGCGCGATTTTGCTTAGACTACCATGCCTTTAACAATATAACCCGCAAAGATGTATATCCACTGCCCAGAATCGATGATGCGTTCGATTCATTACATGGCGCGGAGTATTTCTCCAGCCTTGATCTTTGCTCCGGATACTGGCAGATTTGATGCACGAAGCAGACAAGAAGAAAACCACCTTTGCCTCACCCGATGGACTTTATGAATTTAATATAATCCCGTTCGGCCTGTGTAACGCTCGCGCCACATTTGAGCGGATGATTGACACCGTACTGCGGGGCCTAAAGTGGAAGACTTGCATATGCTACCTAGACGACATCATATTTTCGTCGACCTTCCATCAGCACTTCGACGAAGTCCTGACATGCCTCTCAGCTGCTGGCCTTCAGCTGAATACAAAAAAGTGCCACTTCGCCAGCAAAACCATTAAAGTGCTCGGACACCTTGTCAGCAAGGATGGCCTTCGACCCGACCTCGACAAGGTTAACGCTGTCCTCCTCTTCCCCAGGCCCTAACGCGCCAGACTTACGTAGCTTCCATGGCCTAGCTTCGTATTTCCGGCGTTTCATACCTAACTTTGCCATCATTGCGGCGCTGCTCCATCAACTCCTTCCTTCTGGAGCTCCTTACGTATGGTCGGACGAATGCCAAACTCCTTTTGACGCCCTCAAGCATGCCCTCGCGTCCGAACCTGTGCTTTGTCATTTCGACAACACCGCACCCACTCTTCAACATACTGACGCCAGCGGACACGATATCGGCGCTGTTCTTCTGCAACGTCAGCAAAATTCTGAAGAACGTGCGGTTGCATACGTAAGTCCCACGCTAACAGCTGCAGAAAAAAATCAGACGATTACAGAGCAAAAGTGTCCCGCAGTTGTTTCGTCCGTCCAAAAATTTCGGCATTATCTGCACGGCCGCCACTTTACGGTCGTTACTGACCACCACGCCTTGTGCTGGTTGGCAACGCTAAAGAATTTAACGTTACGTCTCGGCCGTTGGATACTTCGTTTACAAGGATACGATTTTACGTCACCTTCAAGTCTGGAAAGAAGCACCAGGATTCCGATGCTCTCTCTCTCGTTGTCCCCTACCACCGTCTCCAAACGCTGCTTGCTTACCACCTTTCGTGAGCAAACCGCAGTGCGCGTCGCTTGCATTCCCTTCACTCGCAGCTCTCGACCGGCTCCCATCCAGCCATGCTCATACTTTTGCGTCTAGCCAACGTAATGACTCCTACTGCCACTCCGTTATGGAACGTATTCGCGGATCATCTCGCCCACCTTACGCTCGGCTCCGTCGGCAGTTGAACTTCAAGATCGAAAATTCGATATTATATAGAGTACGTGTTTCATCCCGAAGGACACCGTTGGGTTCCTGTCGTTCCCCGATCACTGCGGCCCCAGATAGTGGAGACCTTTCACGACGATCCCACTGCCGGTCACTTTGATTTCCATAAAACCTATGAGCGAATTCGCAGCCACTTCTCTTGGCCTAGACTTGCAACCAGCGTAGCGAAATACGTGGCTTCCTCGTCGCTGTGCCAACACCGCAAACGACTGATCTCACCTCCGGCTGGACTGCTCCAACCTGTCCCGTGTCCTGAAGCTCCTTTCGCAGTCGTTGGTATCGACCTCTATGGAACGCTACCCTTAGCCACCGGCGGTAAACGATGGATCGTCACAGCTGTAGACCACTTGACACGGTGCGCTGAAACAGCCGCACTATCTTCGGGATCGGCAGAGGAGGTCGCAGCCTTTTTCTTGGAAGCCATCCATTTACGGCACGGAGCTTTACGTGTCCCTTTGAGTGACAGCGGCAGGACCTTTCTCTCTTAAACTTCTCGACGATGTTCTCCGTGCGTCCAGTACCATCCATGAAACGACTTCCACCTGCCACCCTCAAACTAATGGTCTCACAGTGCGCTTTCATCGCCCGCTGTCCAACATGATATCTATGTACATAAACCCTGACCACACCAATTGGGATGCCATTCTACCATTCGTCACTTTCGCATATAACACGGCTGTCAACGCACTACGGGTTACTCGCCCTTTTTCCTTGTGTATGGTCGCCAACCGCTCACTATCCTCGACGTTTCTTCGGTGTCCCCGTGCCTTCGTCCACAGTGTGTGAGCAGCTCGTTTCGCGCATTGCCCGGTGTCGCGAACGTGCCCGCCTCAACACCGACGCCAGTCAACAAGACCGCAAAATTCGCTATGATGCATCCCACCATGTCGTTTCCTTTCACCCAGGAAACGAAGTGTTACTGCGGACCCCAATTCACGCTCCTGGATTGTGCGAGAAATTTCAGTCCTGTTTTATCAGGCCCTACATTGTTCGGGAACAGACTTCGCCAGTGAACTATGGCGTCACTCCAGTTGTTCCGCCTTTGGACGGCCGTTGCCGTGCCACAGAGATTGTGGATGTTTCGCGTTTAAAGCCTTGCTTACGGCGTTTCCCGCCATAACCAGCGGCCAGGTTGGCCGCTTCAACACGCGGGGGAAATTGTGTGAGCATTATATTACCCCTTCATCTTCTTCATCTGTATATATTCATCATCATGGCCAGCGTCATCTTCAGCGCGCGAGCTGCGAAATAAACTGTTGAGGCTAACAGCTGTCTCGCAAGATATATATATATACATGTGTGTGTGTGTGTGTGTGTGTGTGTGTGTGTGTGTGTGTGTGTGTGTGTGTGTGTGTGTCATAAAATTTATATTAAATATATATGATACAAGATATACATTATATACCCGAAAATCCATCAACGTAGTCGGCGTGAGCGAACAACGGCACCAAAAATGGCTTGGAAAAGAATGTTTCTTAAGTTTTCGACTGGGTTGGAATCGAACCCTGGACTCAGGAAGGGAAGAGGAGCACGTTTCTTTGACACGTACCACGGTGGCTCCACGGATCTGTTTGGCTAAATGCGCGCCTACTGCGGCCGGCACTTAACACGTGTCGTCGCAGACACTGCGGCCTAGTGAGTGCGTCATTAGGCAAGTGACGGAGCAGCCAATAAGGAGGAGGGGATGATACCGTCTTGAGTGCATAAGTATAGTACGCAATCAAATAAAAAGCACTAATAATCAGTGGAACGTCGTGAGCGGTCCTTCCAGTTTGAACTCCTCGCGGACAAGCGAGCGCGCTGAGAAACTCGGCTCATCTTCATTTGCCTTAGCGAGGCGCAGTTAGAACGCAGCCGAGAACGTGCGCAGTCAACGAACGCGCGGAAAGAAACATTTCACCACAGCGCCCATAATCCTTTAGCATTCCCACACGCAAGCAGTCAAGCGTCTCAGCCGAATTTCTATTTTATATTGTGCCGGACACGCTCGCGTTGCTTTGGTCACCATCGCGTAAAGTTGGCCTTTGTGAAAAACTGCTTTCCTGTTCCACAGGCCCATATCGCGTGCTCCGTCAAGTGACCGATGTACACACTTATGAAATCGTTCTAGCTACGGCCACTACGCCCTGCGCTGTGACTACCAGGGACGTTGTCCATGTCGCCCGACTCAAGCCCTACTACTCTTCACGTGCCTTGGATATTTAACAGCACCGTGACGGCGCTCTTGCCGCTGGGGGGGGGGGGGGGGAGGAGGGGGGTAGTATTAGAATGTCATCGAGACACGTTCAAGAGACGAGCCGCCGCGAGAACGACGAAGTTGGTAGGTGCCTTGGCGCGAGCGAGCGTCTGCTGGCTGCCTGGTGCCAGTGAAAATAGCCTATAAATAGCCTCTTTCGTCTTTGTCTTTACACACGTAACAGTATGTTCATTTAAATCACTAATGACGTGGCGCCACCTCCTGCTCATTGGCGGCACGGTCACGTGTGAAATGACGCACGCAATAGGCACACCTTTATGGTGAGCGAAAACCGTGGAGCCGCCATGGCGTTGGGGAAGTGTGCTGGTCTGGTACCCTGGAGACCCGGGTATTTTCTGATGTGATGTGTAACCGGCACATAAGTACAATTCGCTAACAGCCGCTCAGGAGAACGCTGCTCACAACGCTGATGCGCACAAATCTAACACCGGCAGCGGAACAAAGAACGCTGCCCTCGTTCTGCTAGGAACCTGATTTAGCGAAGCGTGAGCGTTCGTCTAGTAGCTTGCTTTATCATTTTACAGCCAAGCTCAGAGCACGTCACTTTCTCTACGAGACCTGCTTGTTAGATAAGCGAAGTCAATGCATTCTATGCAGCCATCGGTTCGCCTGAAATGTGTGCGGAGCGATACGTAAGCAACTTCCTGCTAAAATTGCCTGAAGTCTGTTTTAATGCCAAAGCATCAGACAGAGCTCGCCGCTCCGCACCCTGTGCTTGGCTTCCTTCGCACGTGTTATGTTCGTAATAACGTAAGTAATGTTCGTAATAGCCCCGTACAACAGTGTATTTGTTTCTAATGATTAAAGCTTGTTTAATTCAATACTGAGCCATTATAAAGAGCAGTTGCGCACAATTTCGGTCAAAAAACGTCTAACTATATCCAAGTGCCAACGAAGCCACTGCATTAAGTCTCTAGCCTGCACAGCGTTGACTGCTATGCATATGGAACGGAGTATAGGCGCATGCGCATTTTACACAAAACCAGGAGTTTCAGGGTGAGAAGAAAGTGCCAGCTCGTTGCAATCTGCAGGGGAACGCGCTACCACTAGAGAGGGACGCGGTGCATTGACGCGGACGCGGTGAGAGGGACGCGGTGCTAGAGAGGGACGCGTTGCACCACGAGACGGGGACGCGGTGCATTGTGGGTGACGAGGCCGGTGGGGAATGTAGCACACCACGTGTTGCGCCGGCTGCAGCCGGGCAACGCCAACGGACGCCGCACACGTCGGCCGCGCCTCGCATCGTGCTACGAAGTGCCGCGCTTTCGCTGGCATGGCGTCGTCCTGCCGAGCGGGCGCGTGCGTCGGCGCTACGCCGGGGCCTCTAAGGGGCCTCAACTAACCCCTACCATGTGAAACACAGAACGCTCACATAAACAGCGTGGTAGGCGTGCAACAGCTGAACTGGTTTTAACAATATCGCCTGCACATCCTGTAGAAAGCTAATTTCCAGAAATCTTTCAATGCTGAATTTTCGGACCTGAATACTTTCTACAGGAGTTCAAACAGTAAAATCTAAGGGTACGAGCTTACGAGTGCGTAATGTAGTCCTAATAAAAGAAATTTCGTGAAGAGTATTTGCTAGATCGACTAAAGCTGATAAACGATGTTTTAGTTACATCTCACGACGAGCCATTCATGCAAACCGCAAATCTTTTTTACACAGGCGCACGATTTATTTGTGAACTGCTCCAGATGAAGTGCTCCGTAGCCGCAACAAAGATAGTCATCGCATGTTAATGGTGCTTCATAAATATAAATAATAAAATAAATGATGCTGCTTGCAGTGATACGAAGTCAACAAACATGCTTGATCAAGTGTAGTTGATTCTAGATAATGCGAAGCAATAATGATTTGTAGAGAACGGTTCTATGAATAATGTAAATGTTACGTAGCGAACGATTAGGCCGGGGCTATATGCTGTGGTTTTTACATGTACAATAAGAAAGCTAACATTTATAATGACAACATACAATAGGACAAAGAAAACTAAAGCCACGTGGCACTTATCCAATGGCGGCAGCTCACATGCCCAATTCGGCACCCTATTTTAGACGGATATAACAGATTAATCAGTCAACGAAAACAAATAGGCTGCACTATCCACCCCGCCCACACGCAGTAAAAGCGAGTGCATTCGGAGAAGAATGCATTGCATTAAAAACATTCTCGCGAAGGTAACCAGGCGCGAATCGTAGAACGGACACTAGAATAACCCAGCCCTTTACGATAACGCCCTGGTAAACCTATATAACTGCCATTGGAAAGACTTTACCTGATCATAGGACCAGAAGGACGAGGGCCTGTGTCGGTCTTGCGCAGTAGATGCAACTCGTCGACGACACTGAGTCCAGGCAGCGTCGACCGACGACGGTGCAGTATCGAGCTCGATGCTGGAGCTTGACCACGGTGCTGCAGACGCTTTGCCGACCCGTGTTCACGTTTGCCAGTTCCTGGACGAAGAAGGACCTCATGAGCCTCGGTCCAAGTGGGAGCCCGAAGCGAGCGTGGGCCAGGAAGCCCGGTTGCCGCCGCGCCCGGGACCCAATCTTCTCGCTCGTGTGCCACACTGGTCGCGTTCTTCCGAATGCTGCCACGCGCACCTGCCACGCTCAGATCGGCACGCGCTGCACCGCCCCAAATTTCCGCTTCGTCGTTGTCGTCCTTGTGCGACTGATGCCTCGCAGAACCGAGAAAAATGTGGTATGCGTAAATTAAGTCCTATTCTCGATTGATCTTTTCCGTGCGCCTTCCGGACTTTGTACCAATATTTCTTGAAGAATATTTAGCAGTAGCACTTGCCTTCCGTAAATTGAGCCGAACAATCGAATATGTAATCATTGTTCATCTATAACAAATTCCTCGGCTTTTAAACACTTGCTGAACCCCTGAAACAGCACTCTTCGCCAATCTAGGCTTCGCAATTTTTGAATTTTTTTTTTACAGGTCTGGTCTGGCACCCTAACCGATTTGTCATGTGTGTAGGAAAGATGAATCCATAGAAAATTTATTAATTTATTATCGACGATTTCTTCGCTTAAACAAACCAACCCTTGAATCACCCCTTCCCCTTCTTGGATTAGATTTACCTGCTCAAAATAAGCTTTCTTTCTGTGCCTCTACTTTTGGGCATGGTGAAGGGAAAGCTAGCGCAGCCACCCAAAATTTTCTTTTAGCATCGAAGAAATTTAAACTCTGAATACAAATACTTTTTGGCCTACTTTTCTTTCACCGAAATTTAACTTGAATCGTTATTGCTTAAATTTTCAGTTTCATAATATCGTGCAGGCTCTACAATCGTTATATTTCTATTATAGCTTACCTAGGTATTATAAAATATTTATTTATTTTACACTTTACTATGACCTACACGATTCTTAGCCTGTCACCCAGAGTTGATACGTGCCGGTAAATCACACGCATCTACATCTGCATATACTTCTGAGCCCGAGGTCAGCAGCTCCCATCCAGGGAACATCACTTAAGTCGGTGGCGTCAAAGTTCAACCATACCCTACTTCTCTGGACATAGAGAGTCTAGCTCGCGTGAGCGCCACCTCGTAGCGTAACAATGTTAACACATTCTTCAGGCTTCTCGCGCAGACGAAGTGATGAAGTTAAAAAGAAATTACGCCAGAACTTATCCCGTGATGGCTGTTAACGATAATGCGAATAGCAAACAAGCAATGTAGCGACAGACCGCATTCCTGAACTGACGTTTTTTATCCACATGCAGTAGCACTTCTGACACCTTCATTACTTCGCCAAAATGCCACGTACTCTGGTGACGTTCCAATTTACTATACGGCGCTCGCTTGCCAAGGTCGCCCATGAGTATGGAGGCATGGCGACAACATTCATGACGCAGTGACAGTGTAATGTCTTAGCAAAAATTATGTTGATCGAGCGATCTACAAAGGCGTATGACGACTACGGCATGCAGACACTTAGATATCGATTAGTAATTTATGATGGAGATGGTGTTGTGACGGCGACTTGAGGGCGATACGATCACGACTGCAAGATGACGATAACGTGACGATTAGTGCAACCAGGTGGTATGACCGAAACCACCATGACAACGATGGTATGACAACGCACGTATGATAGCTTCTGTGTGATGACGACTCAATAGCGACGATGGCACGACAATGGTGGTGTAAACACGATTGAATGGCGACAGCATGATTACGAAAAATGTTGAGGAAGGAATGAGGTCGATTAAAAATTAAATAATGGGGTTTTACGTGCCCAAACCACTTTCTGATTTATGAGTCACGCCGTAGTGGAGGACTCCGAAAATTTTGACCAGCTTGGTTTCTTTAACGTGCACCTAAATCTAAGTACACGGGTGTTTTCGCAATTTCGCCCCCATCGGAATGCGGCCGCTGTGGCCGTGATTTGATTCCGTGACCTCGTGCTCAGCAGGCCAACACCACAGCCACTGAGCAACCAAGGCGGGTAAAAATGAGGTCGACGGATCAACGAAGATGGTGCGACGACGATGTCGCGACGACGATTGGATGACAATACTCTAATGAGAACGATAGAGAAACGACAACCTGAGCACGATCAGTAATAATTAGTTTGGTACACAATGGTGCATTTATTTAGACTGCAATAATGTTTTCCCTTTCGAGTAATTTTTTATCAACACTATCATTTTAAAAAAATGTGTGTTATATTAGGGCTAGTGGAGCGTCATAGCGCTTCCCGATTCGAACGCGAAATTCATCACAGTAAATCACAGCTAGAAGCCACGAAGTAAGCAGGCGACGTTGGCACACTTGGTGATGCGTGTGCTAAAGACAGCGTTATCTATAACTAGTACGGTCATCTCGAGCCTAGAGCCTAATTCGGCGGTGGACTTCGCGCTATATATATATATATATATATATATATATATACACATATTGTGAGCCTTATATTACCCCCTCATCTTCTTCCTCAGTCATCATCATGGCCAGCGTCATCGTCTTCAGCGCGCGACCTGCGCAATAAACCGTTGAGGCTTAACAGCTGTCTCGCAAGTGGTGGAGGCTGCTTTCGATCCCTTGGTCCTCTACGCCTTCGAGTTTCCCTCGAGCTTCGTTCAGGCTGCCGCTTGCTCCACTTTTCCGCCAGGATGTCCCAAGAAGATCCACCAGGAGCCTCTGACGTAACCGTCTCTGCCCCACCGGCCGTTCCTTCATGGACCGTCAGCAGCCGGCAGCGCGATCCCACCATGTTCGCTGGCCTTCGTAGTGACGACGTTGATGACTGGCTGGACAGTTATGACCGCCTGAATGAGCCTAACCAGTGGGATAACATGCACAAGCTTCGCAACGTCGCATTCTACCTCACTGACGTTGCCAGGACTTGGTTTCTCAATCACGAGAGCACTTTGCCTGACTGGGCGGCATTCAAACACCAGCTTCGGTAGATTTTTGGCGCTCCCAACGTCCGCTCTGAGGTCGCCAAGAAAAAGCTTGATGTACGCACGCAACTTCCCGGGGAAACATACATCTCTTATATCGAGGACGTCCTCGCCCTTTGTCGCCGTGTTGACGCCACCATGACGGAATCTGATCGTGTTCGTCATATCCTAAAGGGAATTGCCCACGTCGCGTTCAACGCACTGGCAATGAAAAATCCAAATACCGTTAACGATGTGATCGCGACTTGCCAACACTTGGACGCACTGCGGGCCATCCGTTTACAACATGTCTTCGGTGACGCACTTCCTTCGTCGGATACCGATCTGCGTATGCTGATTCGGACTCTCATACGCGAAGAGCTCCAAGCGTGTGGCTTGCTCAGTCCTCCCATGCTCCAGCCTCAACCTTCGGCTCCTGGCCTGCGCGACATCTTCAAAAAGAAGCTGTCCTCCATGACCTGCGCTGCTAGCTGTGGCCCTCCATCACCATCCACCTCGTATGCTCAGGTTGCGGCTATGCAACCAGCGTTCGTTCGGACAGCGCCTCATGCTCCTGCTAATGCCCCCAACCATCTGGCGACTCTACCACCCCGTCCGCCTGCCGCAAGATTTTACACTACCCGGCCTCCGCCCCGCCCCATTTGTTATTAACGCGACAGCGTTAAGGAGATCGTGTCGCAGAAAAGCCGGTGTCGTCGGCGTCGGTGACGGCGTCGGCGGCGTTGGCCGTGAGCGATAAATCCCAGCAGGCACTTCATGAATAAAAAACAACTTGCAAGATGGGCTGGGTGGGAATCGAACCGGGGTCCCCGGAGTGTGAGACGGAGACGTTACCACTGAGCCACGAGTTTTTTTTCTCTTTATTACACTGAGCCACGAGTTCGATGCTTCAAAGCGGTACAAAAGCGCCTCTAGCGAACGCGGTGTTGCCTTAGAAACGAGCTGTTTCTAAGGATCAGGCGTGCGTCGCTTGCTCAGGCGCACATTTCGTTGTCGCGCCGAACGCTGCGTTGCTCGACGCTCACCGCGTCCGATGCGGGGCGCGTAGTCGCTGCGCCGTAGCCCATTGTCTTACACGCCTTGGCGGGTCGACGGGAACGCTATCGCGTTCCACTCTTGAAGGCGAAGCTTAAGCGTCCTCCAATTTTTATTCTTGTATTCGCGGTCACATATCGAGTTTTTGCCGAAGACGACAACAGGATGAACGCCGTGGCTACGATATTTATGAGAGGGCCCCGTTGCTTCCTCCGTGTCCTTATCAGCGCCGGCTATCCCCACGCTCGCCTTCTCCATCTCCCGAGGCGCCCCTCAACTACCGTCCAGGGCGCCGCCGCTCACCCTCCCCTCTCCGACGCTCGACATCACCCCTGCAACCGGCCACCCGCACTCCTGACTACCGATCGGAAAACTAGATGGTGCAGTTTTTGGAGGGAAAGCTGCATGCTCGCACAGACTACAATTCCTCCAGCGTGCACGGCCAATACTTTATTCGCGCGGGCAGAAGGTGTACCAGTCCTAGCATTGGTTGATACGCGTGCAGCTATTTCTATTATTCACACTGGCTTGTGCTCTCGTCTACGAAAAGTTCTACACCTTACAGTGGAGGCTTTCTTCGTGGTGGAAATAATGTTGTGATTCGGCGATCGGCGCAATGCACCGTTAGAGTTTCGATCGACGGGATACGCCACCATATCCAGTTCGCAGTGTTGACTTCCTGTGCTCACATGCTTATACTAGGGTGGGACTTTCTCTCTTAGGCGTCTGCTTTCATCTCGTGCCGTCAACGCCTCGATAACTTGACAGAGACTGACAATTCCGACGACGTGCATGAACCGCGCCTTCGCTTACGAACTGCTGACAATTGTATGGTGCCCCCTGGTTGCGAACAACTCCTTGCAGTTAACTCTGACATCCCCGATGGTGACGCTTTAGTTGTACCGTCAGCATGTTGCTTATCCAAAGGGATTGCTCTGGCACACAGCATTGTTCGCTTCACGAACGGCATGGCCACTTTGGTTATACTCAACACAACCAATGAGCCAGTCCTGCTTTCTAAAGGCGCCATTCTCATGTGCGTCTTGGACATTCAGCCTTTCTCTGTGCTTACCTCGACAACTGCTGCTATGGATCGGGTCCCTGCTTCTGTTCTCGCTAATACCATCAGCTCCGATCTAACGCCACAGCAGACGGGGGAGTTACTGGAGTTGTTATTCAAGCATAAAGACTGCTTTGACGTCCACTCTCCTCTTCTGGGACAGATTTTTGAGACGGCTCATCGCATACACACAGATGGAACTTCCATCGTGCGCCGGCGGCCATATCGCGTTTCTTGCGTTGAACGACAGATCATCGGTACGCACGTTGGCGACATGCTGAAACGTAGCATAATCCGCCCATCTTCAAGCCCTTGGTCGTCACCTGTCGTTCTGGTGCGTAAGAAAAACGGCTCAGTGCGATTTTGCGTAGACTACCGTGCCTTGAACAAAATAACCCGCAAAGATGTATATCCACTGCCCTGAATCGATGATGCGTTAGATTCATTACAAGGCGCGGAGTATTTCTACAGCCTTGATCTACGCTCAGGATACTGGCAGATACTCATCCACGAAGCAGGCAAGGAGGAAACCGCCTTTGCCACACCCGATGGACTTTACGAATTTAACGTAATGCCTTTCGGTCTGTGTAATGCCCCCGCCACGTTTTAGCGGATGATTGACACCGTACTACGGGGCCTGACGTGGAGGACTTTCTTATGCTACCTTGAAGACATCACATTTTCATCGACCTTTCATCAGCACCTGCAGCGCCTCGGCAAAGTCCTGGCATGCCTCTCAGCTGCTGGCCTTCAGCTGAATACAAAAAGTGCCACTTCGCCAGCAAAACCATTAAAGTGCTCGGAGGACACCTTGTCAGCAAGGAGGGCCTTCGACCTGACCCCGACAAGATTACCGCTGTCCTCCGCTTCCCCAGGCCTCAACGCGCCAAAGACTTGCGTAGCTTCCTTGGCCTAGCTTCGTATTTCCGGCGCTTCATACGTAACTGTGCCACCATTGCGGCACCGCTCCATCAACTCCTTCCTTCTGGAGCTCCCTACGTATGGTCGGGCGAATGCCAAACTGCTTTTGACGCCCTCAAGCGTGCCCTCACGTCCGAACCTGTGCTTTGTCATTTCGACAACACCGCGCCCACTCTTCTACATACTGACGCCAGCGGACACGGTATCGGCGCTGTTGTTCTGCAAGGTCAGCGAAATTCTGAAGAACGTGCGGTTGCACATGCAAGTCTCGCGCTAACACCTGCAGAGAAAAATTATACGATTAACGAGCAAGAGTGTCTCGCCGTTGTTTGGTCCGCCCAAAAATTACGGCCTTATCTGCACGGCCGCCACTTTACGGTCGCTACTGATCACCACGCCTGGCGCTGGTTGGCCACGCTAAAGAATTTAACGGAACGTCTCGGCCATTGGATACTCCGTTTACAAGAATACGACTTCGACGTCACCTACAAGTCTGGAAAGAAGCACCAGGATGTCGAAGCTCTCTCTCGTTGTCCCCTACCACCGTCTTCAAACGCTGCTTCCTTACCACCTTCAGTGAGGAAACCGCAGGACGCGTCGCTTGCATTCCCTTCACTCGCGGCTCTCGACCGGCTCCCATCCAGCCATGCTCATACGTTTGCCTTTAGCCAACGTAATGACTCCTACTGCCACTCCGTTATGGAACGTATTCGCGGATCATCTCGCCCACCTACGCTCAGCTCCGTCGGCAATTGAACTTCAAGATCGAAAATTCGATATTATACCGGTGCGTGCTTCATCCCGAAGGACACCGTTGGGTTCCTGTCGTTCCTCGATCACTTCGTGCCCAGATATTGGAGACCTTTCACGACGATCCCACTGCCGGTCACTTTGGTTTCCATAAAACCTACGAGCGAATTCGCAGCCGCTTCTCTTGGCCTGGACTTGCAACCAGCTTAGCGAAATACGTGGCTTCGTGTGCGCTCTGCTAACACCGCAAACGACCGACCTCAACTCTGGCTGGACTGCTCGAACCTGTCCCGTGTCCTGAAGCTCCTTTCGCAGTCGTTGGTATCGACCTCTATGGACCGCTACCCTTAGCCACTGGCGGTAAACGATGGATCGTCACAGCTGTAGACCACATGACACGGTACGCTGAAACAGCCGCACTATCTTCGGGATCCGCAGAGGAGGTCGCAGCCTTTTTCTTGAAAGCCATTTTTTTACGGCACGGAGCCCCACGTGTCCTTTTGAGTGATTGCGGCAGGACTTTTCTCTCTAAACTTCTCGACGATGTTCTCCGTGCGTGCTATACCATCCATAAAACGACTTCCAGCTACCACCCTCAAACTAATGGTCTCACAGAGTGCTTTCATCGCACGCTGTGCGACATGATATCTATGTACATCAACCCTGACCACACCAATTTGGATGTCATTCTACCATTCGTCACTTTCGCATACAACACGGCCGTCCAACGCACTACGGGATAATCGCCCTTTTTCCTCGGGTATGGTCGCCAACCGCTCACTATCCTCGACGCTTCTATCTTCGGTGTCCCCGTGCCTTCGTCCACCGTGTGTGAGCAGTTTGTTTCGCGCATTGCCCGGTGTCGCCATTGTACCCGCCTAAACACCGACGCCAGTCAACAAGACCGCAAATTTCAGTATGATGCATCTCACCGTGTCGTTTCTTTCCACCCTGGAGACGAAGTTTTACTGTGGACCCCAGTCAGCGCTCCTGAATTGTGCGAGAAATTTCAGTCCTGTTTTATCGGGCCCTATATTTTTCGGGAACAGACTTCGCCAGTTAACTATCGTGTCACTCCAGTTCCACCTTTGGACAGCCGCTGCCGTGCCATGGAGATTGTGCATGTTTCTCGTTTGAAGCCTCTCATACGGCGTTTCCTGCCATAACGAGCGGTGAATCCGGTGAACTACGTTATCGAACCTCTGACGCCCCCTACGGAGCTGCGTCGCCGAGGCCGCGAAACTGTGCACGTAGATCGGTTCAAGCTGTATCACCAGCCCTTCGTCCTCACGACGCCTTATGCCTCCTGTATGGCTCCGTCTTCAGCGATGGCAGAAGTTGTAAGGACGAAGTGCGCCGTGCAGACCTCCGATCCCGGATCGCCAGTGCTCCTGAAGTGGGGCTCGGGCTAGACGCTGTTCCTGGTGTGACTGGCTAAGCCTACGCTGTTGCCTCTTCCGGACGGCGTTCTTCGTGTTGTCCACAGCCGTGTCGGCCTTCTTTGCCATACTTCATCCACTCCCATGACATTCTGCATCCCAAACGTGTACGGTTTCACGAGTGGCCGGACCTCGGTCCTCGCTTTACATGCATTGAAAACACGCCTCGCCTCCTTGAATTGAAAGCATCTCGCCTTCCAGCTATTCTGTTCTCGTTGGAATTTCAGGGTGCCGTTGATAGCGTGTGGCACCCTCTAGTCCTAAAGTTCCTTCGTGACAGGTCTTGCCTATCCAACCTATACCATCTTTTGCGCATCTTCTTGTCTGACCACTCGGTCGTCTACCGTTATCGTGCGGGAGAGGTGCGCGCCGACACAACTTTGGGCAGTCCTCAGGGCTCTCCTTTTATTCCATTGTTCTGGAATATCATCATCCATGACCTGCTCCATCTTCCCCCGCTTCCGGGAGTAACCATGCAGGAATACGTTGAAGGCACCATCATTGTCATTGCGGCGCTTAGTAAGGCGTTCTTTGGTGTCTTTAGCAGAGACAGTTTTGTCCTATGTGCCATGGTGGACGGGGCGCAATAGGGTGTCTCTGAATGAGGCCAAAACTTATTGCGTCCTGTTCACGCACGGTTATGGTGGCTCAGTCTTGGAGAATGCGGGGCAGAAGCAAAGTGGATGCTCAATTATCTTAGTCTCACCAGGTCGCATTAGGCACCGGTGTGCAGCGTGATCGCCTAAACCCGAAGAGGATAGAAAGCTAAAAGAGTTGGTGCTGGTTCTTAGCTAATAACAGCATGCTAAAAACAAAGACGAAGGTAGGCGAAGACCACAACAGCGCCAAAAGCCCCTTTCACATGCTGCGAGCTCTCTCGGATCCGAGTTGCAGCGGCCAACGAAAAAAAACTTTTGCGAGACAGCTGCGGTGGAGCACCGCAAACGAAAGAACGGAATTTTTCGCATTGGCGTTGTGTCTGAACAACGCAACTTGGCCATGCGTACTAGTTTGCTGTTGGCAATGCGTGGCCGCTTCGTTTAGAGACTCCAAGCCTTAATATGCGAAAAAAATCTCAGGAAGCGCCAACACCCCGTTTGGGCTGAGTGATTTGGATTTCGGAATTGCAGCACGTGAACAAAAAAAGTTAGGTGACCTTAATCTTTCACTTAGCTGTCTCTTAGTGGCACTCGCACTTCGGCGTTTCTGTTCTTTAGTTAACTTTAGGTGAACGCAACGCACGAACCAAACCCGGAGGCAACTTTCTTGCAATAATTATCTGGTTGATTATCAAGCCACCTGCTTCTGTGTGACGTCATTAGTGACGTCATTACTTCCTCTGTGTACTTCCCGGTTTTCGAGAATTTCGCCAAAGTCGTGCTCACATGGCGGGTCTCTGAAATTGATGATGCTGTGTTTTGGTGTACCCTAATCAGTGATAGCTAATTACTTCTGATTATTTGAGACACTTTTCAACTTGTAACAAAACTTATGCTGTGATATCATGTCTATAATGAACCCCATGAGTTGTATAGTGTAATATCTTTCTTTTTTTTTCTAATGTATCTTGAAGTTCCTCCCTGATGTTCTCAGGAGGCTAACCAGACGTGCTGTGCAAGAAACAAGAGCGCCACTCGATGCTCGTGACACTGAAAAATTCGCAGCTGTGCTCGAAAGGCGAAGGACCGAGTGTGATAGGAAATTAGTGGATAGCTGTATGAAGTAACGATAGTAGCTTTATCAGACGTATAAAGTGGTAAACATTTGCTTACTAACTAAATTATCGATGACAGAATGTGTAAGCGTGACTCAACGAGGACGTAGAAAGAGACTGATACACGGAGACAGCGTTGTCCTTATGGGTCTGCTTCTTTCTCCGTCCTTGTTCAGTCGTGCATACACATTCGATCACGGACTAAACCAACTAGACTGCCAACGTGTTTTAACTAAACTAACCAGTACGGTGGCACGCGTGCACAGGTAAAAATGAACACATCTGCTCGATGACTGCGGAAACGATCTGTGAAAACGCTGGCCTTAGGAACCACGGCGCAGGCGCGAGCCAATTGACCTCCGTGCATCTGTCGCTTCAAGCGTTACGAAACGTCGAAAGTACAGCACATTCTGTGCTACCGGCATTAAGGTACGTCCACACTGGCGACAAAAACGCGCGCGACACGCGGCGCGCGGTGCTGTCGCGCGCGGCAAGATTCACGAAAAGCGGCAGCAACGCGCGGCAAACGCGCGAATGAGTGCGAGACCCATCTTTTCGCGGCAGCAGCAAGACGAGCACCAATAAGAAGCGAGCCGCGCTGTTGTGACGCCACCTGTCGCGTAAACAAAGAATCCTAATCTAGGGGCTCTGAGATTGAACAGTGAAACGCGCGCCGTAAAATCTCAGAGGCCATTTCCAGTCAAGGGGGCTGTTTTTGTTAAGCCTTCCCACACCGCTACCGAGACGTCGACAAAGAAGTCGCCTCGCAATGGATGTGTTTTTGGAAACCGCTCGCGGATATGCGTGCCTCTATGACAAATCGAACGACGGACAAGGAGCTGCGCGCCAACCGCTGGCACATTATTGGACAGCAGTTTGGCATGACAGGTGAGTATTTGGTGAAGGCGGGTAAGCAGAGTATGCGGCTGGCCCTCAGTGTCCCTGTACCGCACCCAAAACTTTCTCGTCCGCTTTCTCGCGCGTCGGTGTCGCACAAGTAAAGAACAAATAATTATTATAATGTTCACAGTCACCAGTTGCTCCTCGTCCGTATCCGACATGCCTGAGCGTGGCCTGTAGTGGCGCAAGGAAGCACAGACGCTTCCGATGGAACACGAAATGGGCAGAACGGAGAGCGCGTTGTCACTAGAAGTATTGAATGGAACGAGACAACGCGGGACTCCACGGGCTGTTGCCGCGTGCCGCAAAACACGACTGTGGGCTTGCCCGCGCGTGTCTGCTGAGCGGGCGTTTTTGTCGCTAGTGTGGACGTACCTTTACACGTGCTCTCTAAACATCGCAGATAGCTTTGAAGATGAGACCTGCTCGGGCGCGCCAGGTCCCCACCCCTCTCAAGACACGAGCGCCGGCAACTCGTCCGCACGGCGTCCGCCAAGGACGTCTACTACGGCGCCCGTGATTCGCGTGGCCAACGCTGTAGGAGACGCCGCAATGTCTCTACCCTGTACGGAGTGGCGGGCGAAGAGGACATCTAGACACCCTGGTAACCGCCAGAGAAGAACGTGCCACAGAACACCTATAACGTGCCTACTCCCTCGCCTGACCCCGCTGCCTCGCGCGCAACAAGAGAGGGCACGCGCACTTGGGCGGCGTTTCCCGCTCGCATACGCGAGATTGAACCGCGTTCGCCGGCTCATTTTCACACGCTTTCACTGTATGGAACCTCATTGCGACGCCGATGGTGATGGCAAAAATGCGCCTGGAGCGTCCATATAATTGCTATAGCAATTAAAAGCATTTACCCGAAATGGAACGCCGCTGAGCGGTCTTTCGAGTTATGAACTCCTCGCAGACAAGCGACCGTGTTGACATGCTCGGAACGTTTTCATTTGCCCTTATCGAGAGGCAGTTAGAACGCAGCCGAGCACTTGCGCGGTCGAGGAACGCGTGAAAAGAAACATTTCACCATAGGGCCTATAATATATTCGCATTCACACACATAAGCAGTCTTAGGCATACCTGCCGAATTTTCGATTTTATATATTTATTCAAATCCCTCATCACGTGGCGCCACCTCCTTCCTGCCCATTGGCTGCACCATCTCGCGCGCAGTGACGCAGGCAAGAGGCACACCTTTATAGTGAGCGAAAACCGTGGAGCCACCATGGCGTCGGGGAAACGTGCTGGTCTGGCACCTTGGAGACCATGGTTTGATTCCCACCCGGACAGAAATTTATCAAATTTCCTTCCCAAAGCCATCATTTCATTTGTTTACAGGAACCTCCCTGAGAAATTTGACGTCAACCCGAGCATTTTGCGACGTGTTCTTACGATTTGTACGGTGGACCGTTTTTGGTGCCGCATTTTTGGTGACGTCATCTATGCCGACGGTTTTTAGCGTACTTGAGGACATAATAGACAGTTTTATCAAAGCATTTACGGTGCGCTCTGCGCAGATCGGCGTACCATAACAGTTTGCACACAGCCGCTCAGCAGAACGCTACCCAGAACAGTGATGCGCACAAATCTCATAGCGGTAGCGGAACGTAGAACGCTGCCCACGTTGCGCTAGGAACCCGATTTAGCGAAGCGTTAGCATGCGTCTAGTTGCTTTCTTTACCGTTTTACAGCCAAGCTGAGAGCACACCACTGGCGACTCTCGGAGACGCGCATGGTAGATAAGCGAAGTCAATGCATTCTATGCAGCCATTGGTGAGCCTGAAATGTGTGCGGAGCGAAGCTTAAGCAACGCTCTGCTAGAACTGTAAAATGCTTTCGGGTTAAAACAGGTATCAGGCAGAGTTCGCCGCTGTGGCACCTACGCTAGGGTTCATTCGCACGTGTTATGTTCGTACAGTAATAATTACAAACAGAAAAACGAGTGCGAGTAACACACGAACGATTCACATTAACACCGATCCATGAGCAACACGATGCCGGGGAAAGTTCAAGACAAAGCAGGAGATTGCGGGGCAGAAAAAAAAATACGCGCGGTGTGCTTCGCCGCAGGAATAAGTAAGGCAAGCCCTCCTACACGCACTTTCAAACATTGCACAATTAGCTCTGGACCGGAGCTGCGCGGCATTCAATCTCCTGTTTCTGCCGAGACCATTGTGCACACAAACATCAGGGTACGCTGCTGTGCTGTGTAACCATGCAGTGCTCTGAGCGCAAGGGACGGTAAACCTGCAGCTGAGTACGCCGACGGTTTCTATTCGCTCTCAGCTCGAGCACTGTCGAAATTCGGCGCCAACGGCGTTCCTCATCACGCAGTACGAAAGCTGGCTGTCGCTTTCAATGCTTTGGCTTTCTGGCGAAAGTGGCAGAATTCTTTTTTACGCGCAAGCGCAATTGGGTAGCTCCTTAAGTCAGCGGCGTCTGTCTGAAGCCACGAGGCAAGCGAACGAGGAAGGCGCCCGGAGGTGAAAATCGCACACCGGGGAAAGTACGAAGTACGAAAAGCACACCGGGGAAAGTACGAAAGTGTGAAGTGCTCATGTTTGCCTCGGCGCGCTGACACCATGCCAGTTAATTTAGTAAGCGAATGTTTAGAAGGGGGCGTTCTGCTCCGGCGGCTCCTGCGTATGGCGCGAGCCCTGTCTTGAACACGATCTGCGATGCAGACAGTGTAGCTGTTTAGGCACACTGAGCGCTGACATATAGCTTCGTGTGCGCTATAGGACACATAGGCTTGCTCGTCACCCGCGTTCACGAAGAGAAGCGTCACTCCGCTCTTGCCCGACGATGGCTGACGGTCGGAGTCGCGCTCGGTGTCAATCTGCAAAGCTGTCTGCATTGTCGTCGCGAATTCTCGCTTTCAATCGTAATTATCCGCTATTATAAACTAAATATCACCGCCCATAAACGTAACATGAATGTACCACATCTTGCGACTTTGGCTTAGCATTCATACGTAAAGCTTGCCCGCAGATGTATCGCACATTTCGAATCCCGGGACATATATGTGCCTGTAGAAGAAATGGCGCTACGCCGTGTACGGCTCCCTAATATTTCGAAATATTCAGAAAGACCCTTAACTTATTAAAAGTGAAAAACTGGAGTGGTACTCACAGTCGTTGCAGCAACGGTGACGGTATGGCGCCATAGCTCTGAAGTTGGCTCTCTCTGACTGGATGTAGATGACCACAACCGCCAATTCTGCGTATGCAGAACAGGAAGTCAGTATTTGGCCGTAGCGAACAAGACAATAGCCACAGTGACCGCTAAGAAGAGAGCAGTGGCTTTTTGTGCCTATATTCACCTTGTTCATGCGCTGATTGTGGCAGCCGTGAATGAGAGCCCACATTTCCACAGATGGCATCAGCATCACTGCTAGCGAAGCACTGGGCGCCAATATTTACGTGGCGATGGCGGGCACACGAAGAGCCCATTGGTACCGTGGTAGATGGGCAGATTTCGAAACATGAATAGATTGGCCGTGTTCGTGCACAGAACAGCCTTGCTCGTTAAAATATGTTGTGAAGTGGAAACGTCCTTTTTTAAGATTCAACCTTAATCCAATTACACGAGCGTTGCTTGCGCTTTGTTCAACTTAAAACTTTAATTTAGAGCCTGGGCCTCCATGACGTATGTCTAAGGAGCTAGAGCGCCAGGTGCTGCCTTATACGTGTACCGCACGACGCCAGCCGCCGAAGCAACGCATACACTTTGTGACGAATTATGTGAGTCTAGACCTGTGCTAAATAGTTAAGTGAATCAGTTATGCGGAAACCCGCTATGTGGCGAGGAAATTATAAAAGAAAGAATTCCGGCAGAATGCACTTACGATGTTTTCAGATGTTAATGCCATTTTTATTTAATTCTCATAGCGGCCCCCGGTTATCTAAAGCACCTAGAGGTCCTCATGAGAATTCCACTGCTTTGTACCACGTACAGCCTCGTCCACTCTTAGGGTGAACACGGCTCACCGTGGCCGCGCTCCGCGGGGCGCCAGTGCGTCCGGCGCGGCGGCGCATTGAAGTGAAGCGGCGCAGCCGCACACGGACCCAGGGGAGGTGCTTCGCGTCGTCTGCTACAGCGCTGGAGCGCGTTGCCTCTTGCTCTCCTGTAAAGTACACTTCGCTACACCCAGGTGACTGAGTGCCCGAGGCTGCGTTGCGGGAAGCCGCACTTCACTAACTGGAGCATTTTCCAGCTGGTTCCGTCTACAGCTTGTGAACAGCCTGCTTAATATACATAAACAGAAACAAGCTTCTCACCACATAAATCACTTAGCATGTTTTTTTATAAGTGATGAGGGTAAAAGTACAGTCATTTCTTTAACGCTCTTACTTAGGCTGGGGCGTAGAGGAGACGCTTGATAGTCGTGTCAGGGACGTCACCCAGCCTGAGGCTGTTCTTAATTTCTCGGTGGAGGTCGGGCTTGCAGCATCCGCCGCAACAATGGTCACTCTTTGCCGGGCTTTACAGGGAGCACCCGCAACTGCTCCATGCTTCTTGTAAGCCAGGACGATTCTATTTACAGTTTTCAGTGGCCTTTTTGTCATCTCCGATATAACGCGTTGAGCATAGTTTTGTAGGCATAGATCTACGATGCGGCGTCTTTCTTTTTCCAGTACCCGCGACATGGCTAGTTTCCAATGTGCACCGGGGAAATGAAATTATCCTGCACTGTTACAGCGTTTTTATCGCCGAAGTGCCATGGCAACCAGCAACCGAACAACATGCAATTCATCATGCAAGTCGACGGAAGTGCGTTTTATGGAAACAACCTCTGGTGTCTTTGGATTTGGCGAGACGTCCCGGAATCTTTAACTCCGGAGCGGCCAGTCACTCAGTTGAGTAGTCGTTGGCTGCACCGCATCATCATATCTGGCTGACGCCCATGGTCAGTTAAAAAGTAGACTGGCTCGACCACAGCAATCTGGCTTTTACAAATGGCGAGCCCGTTTGCAGACCCCCGGCATGCGGTGGGCAGGCGACACCGGGCCGGCATCATGACCGCCGGTTTAAATATCTTGGCCGCGTTCGTCCAACACACGGACCGTCCACTTCCCCACGACAGCAACAGCATCGCTTGTTCGCGGCAAGGGTTCCTGTGCCGCATTCATATTTGGGTATCACCCACTCAACCCAGCCCACCCCCGTCTACCCCATAAAAAAAATAAGAAATAAATTCCTCCTAATCTCCAAATTTATCCGATGCCCACCTCTATGGCGTAACTCAGATGCCATATGGCGCCTCGGGACGTATACCGCACAATTAAATTATTATAAGCTAGTGAGAATATGCATATGGCCCATTCCGAGGATGTACTGAAATGAAATAGAAGCGAATAATGACCTAATTACCCGGCAAGACGTAATTTAAGCTAGAAAAGAGCATTGTAGATTATAGATTTTCCACTCCAATTACCTATTCAAAACCGACGGAAACAGCATTCGCATGCGGCGTCCATTGACTCCAAGGAGAAAAAAAAAACAAAAAAAAAACGTCGGCACCACGTGTTTTACTTCACCTAATCAACGTAATCAAATAATTGACCGACGATTCCTCTAAATGAGAATGCGACTTCTAGCGTCAGGTAGCCGGCAGAAGACCGGAACCGCTTTGGTGATTTTACCCAAACTCTGACAACAAAAATGAATTTAGTTCTCTTATAGGATGTAGGAAGATGAAAACGGGGAGTAAATGAAATCGCCGCCAAATCAGTTGCTATACCGGGGAGAGCACTTTGCTACATCGCGTAAAGCGCTCCATGCTCTCCTACCAGCGACATTAACGCGTCAATAAGAGAGTGCGAATCAGCGGATACCACTTCTTAGTTGCTGTCGAAGTAATAGCATTGCCCTCCTTAATGGTAAAATCCATGGCAAACATGATGATGCGTGATTGAACAATCGCTCTCTAACTTTCTGCAAAATTTATAGCGGGTTTAGGTCGTTTTCTTAAGTCAATTAAGCGCATTTGTTCTAGCATCAAGACATGCGCGAAACGGCGCGTTAGGCTCATCACATGATGACTTCAACCAAGAGCGCGCCTAATAGGTTTCTTGGTACGCACTACACCAACTGCAGTGAGAGTAAAATAAAATGGCCCCAGCCTAATAAAGAGCGCGAAAAAAATGATTGTGTTTTTACCCTCATCCCTTATAAAAACATGCTAAGTGATTTATGTGGTAAGAAGCTTGTTTCTGTTTATGTATACTGATTAAGCAGGCTGTTCACAAGCTGTAGACGGAACCAGCTGGAAAATGCTCCAGTTAGGGAAGTGTGGCTTCCCGCAATGCCGCCTGGGGCACTCAGTCACCTGGTTATAGCGAAGATTACTTTACAGCAAAGTAAGAGGTGGCGCGCTCCAGCGCTGTAGCAGACGACGCGAAGCACCTCCCCTGGGTCCGTGTGCGCCTGCGCCACTTCACTTCGATGCGCCGCCGCACCGGACGCACTGGCGCCCCGCGGAGCGCGGCTACGGTGAGCCGTGTTCACCCTAAGAGTGGACGAGGCTGTACACTCTACTCACGATCAGCCCAGTTTGCTGAGACACTCGCTCACCAGGGTAAGCCACGACCATCATGCCGTTATGACGCCACAGAGACGACGACTGAATCACTCAAAATAATTGGTGTCGATGGCGCGACGAAAAGCCGTATGAAGAATTTGGCAAGACGGTGCTGAGATATCGATTCTGAAGTAATTATGATATAAGAACGACAGCGCGACGGCGACATAACATTGGGATGAGGACAAGCGTATTACGGAAGCTTGTTTGACAACGACTGTATGTCACGATGGCTTGATGATGACAGCATGAAATGATTAGATGACAAAGGCTGGCGAAATAGTGATGGCACAACCACGACTACATCAGGACGAAGATATGCAAACGAATACATGACTCTTACAACGACAATGCTATGGCGACGAGGATATTGCAACGGCGGCTTATTAGCGTCTCAACGACGACAGCGTCGTTATGATAGTGCGGGAAATAAAAGATAACGTCGATAAAACGACGAAGGCGGTACGACGGCGATAGCATGGCAATGGAATGATGATTCCGAAACGATAATGACGTGTCAACAGCATTTCCGTGACGGCATGAGTAGATTAGATGACAAAGAGCGCACGACGACGATGACGTGAAGCCTATAGCAAGACGAGGGTGGGATTGCGAAGCTGGGATGACGACGATGGAGCAATCATAGCGGCATCCCGACGACGCTAATGAATGCATGGCTATGGATGTGTCACAATGCAAAGACGATGACAGCCTATGATAACGATTGAACGTGGATAGCAGGATTGCGGTGGCGAGATTGCCACAGGAAGTTTCAAAGGCTTTTCTTTAAATTAAGAGCGGGGCCAAGCACACAGACAAGCAGACAGACAGACTGACAGCGAGAGAGATGGGCTTAAGTAGGCTATAAATGCTAACTGCATTACAAAATGTTATCACCCACGCAAGAGTATAGCCGAAGGCACCCGCTGTGGTTGCTCAGTGGCTGTGGTGTTGGGCTGCTGAGCACGAGAACGCGGGATCGAATCCCGACCAGGCGAAATGCGAACACACCCGTGTACTTAGATTTAGGCGCACGTTAAAGAACCCCGGGTGGTCAAAATTTCCGCAGTCCTGCACTACGGCATGCCTCGTAATCAGAAAGTGGTTTTGGCACATAAAACCCCATAATTAAATTTTTCATCGCCGAAGTTATAAGGAAGCCCACACAAAGTTCGTCCTTGTCCGAGCATCAGACCCTGCTCCGATATGTCTGCCTATTTACAGTTGTCAACTGACGACCTCGGTCCGTGATCGAGTACCCTCCTGGATAGCTCAGACAACAGAGGAACCGGCCCGGAAAGCGCTCGACGTGCTTGGAGTCTCGCATCTGGATGAATGGTTCTTCGACAGCGAAGCTTTCTTTCTGGAAAACCAGTAAAAGGTCCTTATGCGTGATCGCCTTATGTCGAGTGGAGACAATTTTCGTTTTTAATATAGTTTGGAGAACAATAAGGGCTTGTATATAACAATTTCGTCGTTTTTACACTTGCAACGTTACAAATGTTTTGGTCGCGATATCTTAACATAGACAAAACAAAATTACCACTAAGCCTGCTCGGCGGAAAACATCGATATCCAAAGCAAGAATCGTCAGCGCTTCTTCCAGTCACTATAATAAATCGCAATTTCGTCCGAAAGGCAAATCGATAGCGATAGCAAATTATTAGGCAGCAATATATGAAGTAAGGGCAGTTGTATTATCGGTCGTGTGCGCTTAACAAAAATAACAAGCATGGTGCCACGCGCGTACCGACAAACATGAACTAATCTCAGTGGATGGCCACGGGCCCTCGCTGTCACTCGCAGGCACTCGCAGCGCCGATAGCGATCGATTTTCCCTTCGTGCTGCCTGTCGCTCCAATGCGAACTAAGCGCTGAGAACATATCGCACACGGAGTTCCTCGGTACGCCTACAGTCTGTATCCACTGCAGATCACATTGAATACAGGGCCCCGAGCGGCAGCAATCAGGCGCGCCTTACGCAGCGGCCGCCGGAGTAGCAGCCGCATACAACAGCGTGTTTGCTTCTAATGATTAAGGCTTGTTTCATTCAATAATGAGCCTATATAGAAAGCAGTTCGAACTATGGCCAAGTGCGAACGAAGCCACTGCAATAAGTCTCTAGCGTCCAGAGCGTTGGCTGATATGTATGGAACGGAGTATAGACGCATGCGCATTTTATGCAAAACTAGGAGTTTCCGGAGGAGAAGAAACTGCGAGCTCGCTGCAATGTGCAGGGAAACGCGCCACCGCCAGCGGCTAGACGGGGACGCGGTGACGAGGACGAGGCCGACGCGAAGTGCCAGCATGCGGCTTATCGGGCGCGCTTCAATCGCCTTTCCTTTGTTTAGATCACTATCATCATCATCGCATATCGCGCCAGCTGCAGCCGCGGAACGCTGACGGACGCTGCATACATCGGCCGCGCTGCCGAGCGAGCACGCGCGTCAACGCTACGTGGCGCTATAAATTGGCCTTAACAGTTCCCTACCACGCTAAACATCGAACACTTACATCGGCGCCAACACAAGAAGCGTGGCATGCGTGCTACAGCTGAACTGGCCTGAACAAAATCGCCTGCATATCCTGCAGAAAACTAATTTTCATAAATTTTTCGATGCTGAATTTTAGGAACCGAACACTTTCTACAGAAGTTGACGAAACAGTAATGTCAAAGAAGATCGTAGGGTACAAACTTGCAAGTATGTAACGGAGTACCAATCACAGAAATCTCGTGAAGAGTATTTGCAAGATCGACTAAAGTTGACAAACGTGATGTACTAGTTACATCTCACGAAGAGCCATTCATACAAACTGTAAATCTGCTTTAGAGCAGCGCCCGAGGTATTAAGTGATTCAGATGCACTGCTCCGTAGCGGCAACAAAGCTAGTCATCGCATGTTAATGGTGCTTCATAAATATAGATAAAAAATGAACCTGTTTGCACTGATACGAAGCCAACAAACATGGCAGAATCAAGTGTAGTTTAGTCTAGATAATGCGAAGCATTAATGATTTCTAAAGAACGGTTCTATGAATAATGTAAATGTTACGTAGTGAACCATTAGGCCGGTGCTATATGTTGTGGTTTTTATATTTACAATATGAAAGACAACATTTATAATGAAAAGATATAATAAGATTGAAAGCAAACTAAAGCCGCGTGGCACTTATCCAGTGGCGGCAGCTCACATGCCCAGTCACCCATTTGGCACCCTATTTTAGACGGCTATAAAAGATTAATCAGTCAATGAAAACAAGATAGGCTGCACAATCAATGAGATTCGTTTATTAATCGGCGAGACAGCCCACCCGCGCGCAAACAAAAGCGAGTGCATTCGGTGAAGAATGCGTTGCACTAAGAACATATATCGTCACGAGGGCAACTAAACGCGAATCATAGAACGCAGACTAGAATAACCCAGCCCTTCACAAGAACGCCCTGCGAAACCTATAACTGCCATTGGAAAGACTTTACCTGATCGAACGACAAGGAGAAGGGCCTGCGTGGATCTTGCGCAGTAGGTGCAAATCGTCAACGCTGATCTAGAGTCGTCGAAGAGGCGTTGAAGAGTCGTCGAAGAGGCGCAGTTTCAAGCTCAATGCCGGAGCTTGACCACGGTGCTGGAGACGCTGTGCCAACCCGTGTTCACGTTTGCCAGTCTCTCGACAAAGGAAGGACATAGATGTGGCGTATCGGTCCAAGTGGTAGCCCGAAACGAGCATGGGCCAGGAAGTCCGGCTCCCACCGGGTCCGGGACCCAATGTTCTCACTCGGGTGCCACGCTGGCCGCGTTCTTCCGAATGCTGCCACGTGCACCTTCCACGCTCACATCGGCACGCGCTGCACCGCCCCAATTTCCGCTTCATCATCGTCGTCTCTGTGCAATGGCTCAGCGCCTGGGCCATTTCGCCTCTGATTACGAGGTTGTCAGCTCGCAGCATCCCAGGGAACAGCACTTCGGTTGCGCCAAAATGGAAGTATACCAAACTTTCCTGGAGATAAGAAGATGGGTGGATAGATGTTATGGGCGTCTCCTTCGGAACGTCGTGGTGGTTTGTTGCGCCACCAAGCTGTTGCTATTAAACTGCCTAATGTCCTACCTAGGTAAAAAAACGAAGAAAAAAAAGAAAAACCCACGGTGAATTCCCATAACCAAATTTTGTGACCCCCTGTTGTGAACTTTGTTTTTGTACGTCTCTCTTGCGGACATGTTCACTTTCCCCCTGCTCTCGCTGAACCTAAGGGCTTCAGGGAGGCCAGTTTTGCCTACATCGACCGCTGGACAGATATCTTCACATTCTAATAAAACATGCTCCATCGTTTCCCTAGCTTTACCGCAGCAAGCGCATGCTTCTTCTTCTTTCTTATATCTCGCTTTATAGAGGCATGTTCTAAGACATCCTGATCTCACTTCGAAAAGTAATGAGCTCCCCTTTGAGTTGGCATAGTTGTTTCTTTAATGATTTCGTTTTTTCCTCGTAATTAGTTACACATGGAAGGTTTCTTTTCCACTGCCGCCACCCATGCGATGACCTCAGCCTCTCTGACTTTCCGGTTGACATCCTTTGTTGCTGTGCTGCTCACCATAGAGGCGGCATACTTGCTGGTAAGCTTCCTAGTTCATTTCCTCCACTGTGAATCAATGCTACTCCTGTGCAAATACCTCAACACTCTCCCAGCCCATTTACTTTCTTCCTTATTCCCTCAGTCGTTCTTCATACTCAATTTTACTGTGAGCTTCCCTCACTTCAAAACTTGTCCAGCCTATATCACCCTGCAGAGCTTCATTTGTAGTCTTCCCATGAGCTCCCACTGCGAGGCGTCCCACTGACCTTTGGTTCCCATCGAGCCCTGATTGTATCCCTGATTTCAAGCGAACAACCGCATCTCCAAAAATAAGTCCCGCAACCATTACACCTTTCCACATACCCCGGAGCACCTCGTACCTATTGTATCCCCATAACGTTCTGTGTTTAAATACGACCGCATTTCTCTTCCCCTCTACTGTTATTGTGTTTTCCTGTGTTTCAATATATCTATCGTCTTCATTTATCCATGTAGCAAGGTATTTATATTCTTTTTCGCGAGGTACTTCCTGGCCCTGTATTGTCACTGACCGTTCGCAGTTTTCATTGAAAACTATAACACCTGGCTTTTAACTATAATTTCAGACCTAACTTATCGCCTTCCTGTCCACAGACATTAACCAGGTGTTGCATGTCACTTTGGTTGTTAGATAGCAACGCAATGTGGTCCACATGAAACAAACCTGGAAGCTTCCTTCTAGCGCTATTTACCTCGTTCCATGCACATCATAAACATCAGTGGGTATAAACGGCGCCCCTATCTCAGTCCCTTCTTGATATCAACTTTCTCCTCGCTCCTCATCCCTTCCTATTCAACGCAAACGGTATTTTCTGGATAAATCTCTCTCAAAGCTGTCGGCGATCGTCGCCCATGTCTTCCCATACCAGAAATCAGACAAAATGTACGGTCAACGTTGTTATACGCCCCTTTAATGTCTAAAGAGGCCAGATATAACGGTCTCATTTCTATTCTTGATATTTCTATACACTGAGTAAGGACAAATAAGGTACCATCCAAACTCCTGCCTATTCCGAAGTCATTCTGAAGTTCTCCCAAAATGCCATTATTCTCTGCCCACGCTTGCAGTTTTAGCTTATGCCTGCATTGCTGGGCTGTATATTACCGATGTAATGATCAATGGTCTACACGAGTGAAATCTTCCTCCCCGTTACCTTTATTAATTAAATTCCATCTACTTTGTCTCCAACTTTCTGGTATTCTTCTATCTTCTTGAATTTTTCTACTGCTTTCATCATAGCTTCCTTACTTTTTGGACCTAGTTCATCAATCGGCCTAACGGGAACCTCGTCTTGTCCTGTGACTGTGCGCTTCGGAACTTTCTCTTTGACTTCCAGTTTAGTTCGCGGGAGCGCCACCTCGTGGTGTTTTAATGTCCCCACATTTTACAAGCTTCCCGCAATGACGCAGTCATGACGTTAAAAAGAAATTATGGCAGAACTCATCTCGCGACGGCTGTTGACGATAATGCGGATAGCAGACGGGCAATGTAGCGACGGACCGCATTTCTGAAGTGACGTTTTTTATCCACACGCAGTAGCAATTCTGAGCATTTCATTACCTCACCCCAAATGCCACATACCGCGATGTAGTCCCACTTACTATGGCGCTCGCTTGCGAAGGTCGCCCATGAGTGTGGAGGCATGACGACGATATGCATGACGCTGACGCAGTGACAGCGTAGTGCGCAGAAATAATATCGATAGAGCGATAGACAAAGGCGTGTAACGACGACGCCATGAAGGAAATTAGATATCGATTGATAAATTATGGTGACGACGACTTGAGGGTGATGGTATCACAACTGCACAATGACGATGACGTGACGATGAGGGCAACCAGACGGTATGACGGCAACCCGATGAAAGAGCGGTGATGACAACGATGTCCCTACCACACCGCCACGACGATGACAGCATGACAGTGCACGCATGATAGCTTCTGTGCGACGACGACGCAAAGGCGACGATGGCATGACAGTGGCGGCGTAATAGCGATTGAATGATGACGACAGCGTGAATACGATAAAATGATGAACAAGGAATGAGGTCGGTGGGTCGAAGAAGGTGGTACGACTTCCATGGCATGACGACGTTGGGCTGACAATATTCAAATGAGGACGATACAGCAATAACAGCGTGAGCACGATTAACAAAATTTAGTTATTTGACAAATATGCTTTTATATATACGACTGATAAAATTTAGTTTGTTAGACAAATATGCATTTTTATTTAGACAGTAATTATTGTCTGCCTTTTCGCGTAATACTTTATGTTTAGAATATTCGTCATCATCAACACTACCATTCAAATAATGTACGCTATATTACGGTTAGTGAACCGCCAAAGCGTTTCCCGATTCTAACGTGAAGCTCATTACAAAAAACCACAGCTAGAAGCCACGATGTGAGTGAGTGAGTGAGTGAGTGAGTGAGTGAGTGAGTGAGTGAGTGAGTGAGTGAGTGAGTGAGTGAGTGAGTGAGTGAGTGAGTGAGTGAGTGAGTGAGTGAGTGAGTGTGAGGAAACTTTATTGCAGATCCGGCGAGGACGCCAACTCGTCGCGCACCCAGCTCGTCCCACTTCGGGACCGGCAGGTCTAGCCCACTGGCCCGGTCGCGGGCACGCCGGACAGCCAGGATCCGCTGGGAGCGGGGAGGCAAGAGCGAGGCCACGCAGAAGGGAATCCCACTCCTCTTTGATGAGCTTGGCGTATGTCGACCCGCACTCCCACAGCATGTGCGCTAGAGTGGAGGTCTGCCCGCAGGACGGGCAGGCGTCTTCGCGATATACGTCAGGGTGAGCCTCGTGGAGAACGGACAGACACGGGTATGTTCTGGTCTGTAGAAGTCTAAGCGAAGCGGCTTGCGTCCTATTCAACTTGGGGTGAGGGGGTGGAAAGACCCCTCGAGGTATGTAGAATAATTTAATAACCTCGTCGCGAGTAGTGGGAGCGCCCCTGTGGCCGTAGGGCGGAGAGGAGTCGGCGCTTTACAGGGGAAGCGGGGTCGGTGAGGTCACGCGCAGCCTTGTCAGCAGACTCACTGAGGTTCGGGACAGCACCCTCGACCGACCCTACGTGAGCGGGAAATCACTGAATCGAATTATGCGTGAGAGCATGCGGATTCAAGGCGTTAAGAAGTTGAGCAGCCTGCTTGGCGATGCAACCTTTCCGAAAAGCCCTAATGGCGGCTTGCTCGGCGACTCCGGGGTCTGAAGTGCGAATGGAGGCGCTATTGGAAATTTTGCCGCTGGATTCGACCACAACGACGGCAAACTTCTTCCCATCGCTGTACTCCGCGGCGTCGACGAAGCTTGCTCAAATGTCTTGTTGCTTGATCTGTTTGAGGATGGCTGCTGCTCTGGCCTTGCGTCTGCCCTCGTTGTGGACAGGATGAACGCTGCGGGGCACAGGAGCCACTTCGAACTTGTCTCGAATGCACCTAGGGATCGGGGTACTGACCATCGGGAATCTCGCAGGGTCGTAACCCAGCTCTTCGAAGATGGGTTTACCTGCCGCTGTGGTGGTCAGGCCAGTCAGTTGCGCGCGTTCTTGGGCTTCGGCAATCTCCTCGATGGTGTTGTACGTGTGGAGCAAGCTTCTTAACAGATCTTTGCTATGTGTTTGACAGGACGGGTGTTAAACACATAGCAAACACCACGTATCCCCTGTGGTATATGTTTTGAGGCTCCAATAAGTAGAATGAAACAACGCAGAAAAAAAGACTAGCAAATAAACCAAGAGACGAACAAGAACGTCTGGTGCCTAAATGAGACAATATGAATGCGTACTTAAAAGATATGTGAAAACAACAGAACACTCATTGAATGATACTAATTACAGTGCTAATTTCCCGTAGAGTATATGAGCCAGTTTAGAAAAGGGCAGAAACAGCAACTATTACAGTGTGCACTACAATGTTTACGTGGCACGACTTGCTGCCACGGAGTTGTGTTTAAAACGCAGCGACGGCACTGCGAAAGCCCGGCCGCCTCGCAGGCTGCTGCTTCGCAGTGCATTTGCAAGCACGGTGAAGTTGCGTGAATAAAACACTAAAATGCGTGTTTCAGAATTGACCGGTGCATATTGCCTACGCGGCTATCTGTCAGTGTAGTGTGGGGGGTATTCTTGCGCAATCTAAATATGCATAATCAACGCCGTGCACGTATTTGGCAGCTCGGAGAGGTTTTCTATAGCTAAGGTGGCCAGCAAGGGTGAAGCGCGAAGGTAATGCTGTTAAAAAATACCATAATGTGGGGCACTACAATTAGTGGACGCGAAGCAAGGGGGCGGTATAGCTCAGCCGTACAAAACAACGCAAAGAAACAAGATACTACGAATAAACGCTTAATGGATATAAGGAAGTCTGAACTTATGCGTACGCAAAACTGTGCCGGGACGCTACTTCTAATGTTTCCTAATAATGGCCTGCTGCATAGGAGATGAATGTGGATCGAATGGAACGTCACTATTTAGGCAATGCAATTGCGTCTTAAAATTTATTTGCTTGTCTATTAGTTTAGAAGCTTCCTATAAACAAAGCACACTCAGCGCTAACTACAAGAGGCATTTCATTTCTGGTGTTTTTAATTTTTAATTGCAATTTTAGCTCTGCCGCAGGTTAGTGAGGTACGTTGGCTGTTATTACTCTCATAAGTCCACTTCAAGGGAAGCTTTACCACATAACATTTTGTATAAATAATGGAAATAAATAAATCGATCGGCAATCGCTGTGCACTGATTACGAAGAGGCTGGCGCCTTCCGCATAGTAATGGCCGAAACACAAACCTCTGACCACTTCGGAGAACTACACTCTAAAAAGCTTGTACCCTTTGGGGCTCATCTTGTCTCCAAACAATAATAATAATAATATTTGGGGTTTTACGTGCCAAAACCACTTCCTGATTATGAGGCACGCCGTAGTGGAGGACTCCGGAAATTTTGACCACCTGGGGTTCTTTAACGTGCACCTAAATCTATGCACACGGGTGTTTTCGCATTTCGCCCCCATCGAAATGCGGCCGCCGTGGCCGGGATTCGATCCCGCGACCTCGTGCTCAGCAGCCCAACCCAAACAATAATCGCCATCGGCCCTGCTTGTGTTACCTTTCTTAAAAACTCGGGCTGCTAAGCACGATGTCGTGGGATTGAATCCCGGCAACGGCGGCCGAATCGATGGGGATGACGTTCGAAAACAGCCGTGCGCTTAGATTTAGGTGCACGTTAAAGAATCCTAAGTGGCCCAAATATCCGGAGTGCCCCACTACGGCTGCCTCATAATGAGGTCGTGGCGTTGGCACGAACGCAATTTTTTTCCTTGAAAACTTAGCGCTCGCTACTTTTCTGACGAGAATGCTGTGTCATACTGATAACCCGCAAGCCGTTCGTGACTTGGAAGTGCCGGGCTGGTAGCCTTAATGGAAGAAAATGAGGGCAAGACAGATGACGATGATTGCTGTGGTGCAAGATAAACCTCAAAGGCTGTAAACTTTTTTATGAGTATAGAAATCATCAGCTATATTCTGTGCCAGTGTCCGAGGTATATTGTACACGCAATACTCACTTCTTTCCTTGCTTAGAGCCCGGAGCAGTGAGTGAGTTTACCTTGGTGCTGCCTGTCGCTTCCACACGAACGAAGCACCGAGAACACAGCGCTCACGAAGCTCTCCCCACACGACGCCCCCAGCCCCTTTTGCAGATCGTTTTCTAGAAATGGGCCAGCGCACTTCTCCAACGCATCGCGCAAAGCTATCAGCAGTCGGCACTCACTGTCCGCATCGCAGATCACTTCCAAAGCATGGTCATGCGGACACGCTACACGCAGCCGCCGCCAGAGTACATTTGATTACGGTTAATAACGGTTCCATGTGGATGCATAAGGCGCTAAAGAGTGATACCGCCTTATAATGATCGGAACGTCATCAGCGCACCTGGCGCCACCACCGGCAGTAGTTTGCTTGCCTCGTCGATTCCCCTTGCGCCGCCGTCCGCAGCAGTCTGTGTCGCCGCAGCGCTGTCGTGTATACTGGTCGGATGAAGTTTTACAGTTAACATTGATAATGATACCGACCTGCGTGGGGATCAGCAAGAGGCACAATGCTTACCCATAATTAAACAACTCTCACAAGAGTTTCTGTGTGCATATTTTTGTTTTTTTTCCTCGTCCTTTCTTTCTAACCAATTTTGCCGAAACCACGTGCAGAGGACCAGACCGGACGTTGGTTTCTTGTTAACCTGCCTGCTTTCTTCTATCTCTCCCTTCCGAAGAGGCCTCTCGATTTCTTTTTTTAAATTAAAATATACTGCCTACGATAACCAGACATATTATGGAAGCCGTCAGTTCACATCAAAATTGATTCCAAAAATTCCGACAGAACACATAAAAAAGTTTATTGGAACCAATCTCACCATGACTGCCGACGGTGATGCGTTAGCACTGAATTAAAGCATGAAGGACGCTTCAGCTTCGCTTTTAAGAATGAAACGCGATAGTGTTACCGGGCGCCGTTGTCGCCGACACCAACATCGGATATTCTGTGACACGGGGCTCGATAGAAACCAATAGTCGCCGATCCTAAAGGCAGTGCAAAGCAGAGCAACGGCTCATAGCCCAGCAAGGCAAAGTCTACGAGCATTCACTTATCAACGGGTCATACCTCCGTAAATAAGGAAGGAGTGTGTGTGTGAGTCGGCGCGTAACAAAATCATGTTTTCTCGTATACTGAAAATATTTTATCGTATATTAAAATCATAAGCAGACGCTATCATGTCTGTAGATTCTGTGTGATTCGGACTTTACGAATATTGTGACGCATTTTACTTTCAGAAATTCAGTTAATTCAGTAACGCCTCTCCGCCACGCAGAGGGTCAGTGTTGTTGTGGTTCGGGATGATTTGTTCTGACGGACAACGCCGATAACGGCCGACGCAGGCATCGGATTTTCTGCGATACGGGGCCCATAGCGCTTTCGCGTTAAAAAAACAACTTCTGTCATCAACATACAAGACTATATATTTCGGGTAAGTGGTATGTTTACGATATGGTTTACGTAAGGCATAATGAACAATGGACCTAGAATTCACATTTGAGGGACACCGGGCGCTATTTTTCTTTCCTTTTTTTCTGTGAACAAAACCCATAATAACATGTGTATTGTACTTTAGCAGTGAAGTAATTTTGATAAAATCGGATATATTATCGGTGTTTTTAACGAGAGATCGGTGGGCGGGTTGGCTGTGGGGGCCACGGCAAAAACGCAAATGAGGCAGTGCAAGGGAACACGGGCTGAGCCGCGTTTGAAGTAAGAGAAACGCAGAGCAAAATTGAATTTGAAGAAAGATTCAGGAACATGGATTCAAATAAATGAACGGCTAAAGTGCACATGTATCTTTACCTAAGAAGCGTGGACAAAGAATGCAGGAAGAAGTAAGGAATGTTGGCAAGCAAGCACAGGGTAATTGAAAGTGTAGACAGACCACGAGAAGTAACCAGAAGGAAAGTCAGAGAAACAGAAAAAGCGAATTCGATGGAAAGAAAGGAAACAAAAGAGACCATCGGGATTTAAAAGAATACGAAAAAAGTTAAAAGGCCAAATCTGTGCGATAACACGAAGTGAGATGCCCGACTATTTGGGGCTAGAGCAGGTTGGCTAAGGACAAAAACATGCCGGAGCAAATATTCGCAATTAGATTAGGCATGTGTATGCTGCAGCGAAAAATTCGGAGACCACCGAGCACATCCTTATGGAATGCGAATGGATTCATCAACCGAGACCAGTGCGTAGCGTACAACTGCCTGAAGTGCTTGGATTTAAAATAGAAGTATCAAGCAGTAAGCAGTCGAGATAAGCAAGAGACCTTTAGAGTATTGGTGGAAAAAGAAAGCAAGAAAGATACTGATATGACCAGATCCATTATGCTATAGGCAGCGGCCCAAGGTAGAAAGATTAAAGAGTTGTATACAAGAATGCTAGAAGGAAAAGCATTGATAACTTACCTGAGTAACTCCAGCAGGCTAGGTGACGATTTCTTTCCGCCCCGTTTCACAGGGGTATGCCAGTAAATAATAATCATGATCGTGGATGAGTCCGGCGTTTGCAGCGTACCAGGCAGCAGTCGGTGAAGTCGGATACATCATGGGCCGAAGACGCTAACGCCGCTAAAGTTTTACCCTGCGCTTTAAAAGTGTGGGATGTTGCGTTCACCGAGGAACGAATTCCAACACAGGAAAAGGACAGCTGCTTATTGCATCAGCAGCCGTAGCAAGTGATCGTACCAGCGCTTCGCGCGTCCAATCAGCAAGTTTTTCCAAGTGACGCGGCCTGATTTTTGTATCACTTCTCTGCACCTGAAGTAGGCGCTGACGCCAAGGTGTCGGTATTCCTTATCGGCCACGGAGTGAAGCGCGCAGCCGTGCTTCGCCGGGGTGGACGATGATGAGTCTGCGCGGAAATGTTGCGGAGCGCGCGTCGCCACAAAAGTGACTCGCAGCATCGCGGCGATCAATTTCTGCTGCTGCGCAAGCGCGCAAGGGCGCAGCGAGTGAGCGCTTTTATTTTTTTGTCGAATGCGCGAACTAAGTACACTCGCATCAGTGTACATCAACTATATATAATTGCGATAGCAATTATATGGACGCTCTAAGCGCGTTATTGCCCTCGCCGTCGGCGTCGCCATTATGTTTCGTATAAAGTCCAAAGGCGCTAACATCGTTGTCGCGCTTTATGTGTGAGTGAAAGCGTGCGTGGGCGAGCCGCCGGCGATGGCTCAATAGCGGCGTTTACATGAATACGACAGAAGCGTATCGTATCAACTTTCAAGCGTATCGCATCTGATGCAAACGAGATAATTCGCTAGGAAGGCGTATCGCATCCAATACGCCAAACGAGAGTAGCTTTAGATGGAGAATGCGCATTTCAGCGGCGCGTGCAAGCAGAAGCGTGTCGCATCAGGAATTATGGGAAAGCCTTCGCTACGGGATTATAACCGGCCAACCAAGCAGCGGCGAGGCCATATGGCAGCGGAAGCGTGTTTACCGGAAGTAGGGGGCCCATTTCGAAATGTGACGCCAGATGGCGCTAGCTTGCCAGCCAGTGAGATGCGCATACATCTAAACGGAGGTGCATCAGCGGAATGCGATACGGAAAGATAATACGATACGCTTCTACTGTATTCATGTAAACGCGGATAATCTTGCGCATCCAAGGGAGGAAAGCGGGGAGAAAGCGCGCCGTCTTCCGTCGCGCGCAAGGAATGGGGGGCAGGGAGGGGGGAATGTTGTACACCGGCAGCAACTGCGTATTTCGCCGCCGCGCGGGGTGGCGCGTGCCCTGTCTTGAAAACGATCTGCGATGGGAGCAGAGTCTAGGTGTGGCGACGGCTCGTACCTTTGTGTGTGCTGTCTTCTCGCCACTCAGTTTGCGCTGAAGCGATAGACAGCACGAAGGTCACTACACTCGCTGCTGCTGCCGCGCCTCCTCACACCATTGTTTTGGCAGCGAGTGTCCGCTGTCATCGAGTGTGACGTGCTGTTTGCCATGCTTGTTAATTTAGCTAGTAACCGAATGTTTACAAGCTTATACGGCCAATAAAACTACAGTGCCTACTTCATGTACGTCTCTACTAATCTGCTATCACAATCGATGCTTCGTCTTTTGGCCGAAACAGCGATTTCTTGGCCAGCATGTTGCTGGTAAGCCAGAATAGCACGCAATGCACCCTGTTGCGATGGCTCCGGCGTGCGATCCCGCGGCAGGTACACTAAATTGTAGGGCGTCCAATTATCGCCGACGTAGCGTACCTGCGTCACGCGTGCATCGTGTGCGCGTTAGTCCCAGTCAGGTTAAATTTTTTTCTTAGGATCGTAGATAACGTTCGGGAACGTAGTTAACCAGATAAAGAATGCCGGTTTCACTCAGCGAATATTTCGCAATAGAAAGAACAAACGTGCAACGGTGCTTGCGCAGCGCACGAACCAGCTAGCAAAGCAGACGTGCTGGACCTGTTCACCAATACATTGGAACGGTATACAAGCAAGGCAAGCAGACGACCTGGACACGCTGCCCTGACGCTTGTTCTCTACAGCTTGCATAGTACGTCATTTCCGGTTACTGGGAACGGCGGTGTTCATTTCACTTTCAGTATAAAATTTTTTTTGCAAGCATTTTGTGAAGGCGCCCAGTGGCATTTCAAGAGTAAAGTTTACCATGGAGGCTACTGTATGTGTAAATTATCAGGATCGGGGCTTTTTAGGCGGTTCAGAATTTTGTTGTAGTTGGCCATGAACAGATCAGTGTGCTTTAGAGGTTGCTGCGAGGCCATTTTTCTACTTGCATCTAGGAATTTGTTTTTGCTAAGCAGAACAGAGCCGGAAATACCTTCTCAGCACGCATTGTTTACATGAGCCACTTAATGGCGAACCTCCACATAAGCTGTGCATAGATATCCATAAATATATTCGACAAGACAGTAGCCACACTCAGGACAGTCTTGCTGGGCCCTCAAAGCAAGCTTCACTTTAATGTAATTATTCGAAGCCCCCCCCCCCCCCCGCATGAGGTGTTCCGTGTCTATACTCTGTAGTCCTTGTCCGTTTTTTGCGCTATCGTGTTTTTCTAAGTGCAGGCACAACCCTGCAATAAGTTGTTTAACCTTCCCTGGGGCTCTTTGAGTGCCACGCTTGACACGCCCTCTTTCGGGGGACGTGAAGACACCACTGCGGCTCCGTTTCTTTCAACTTCAACGAAACGCGTTCAAAATTTTAGAGACACGCCTTCTGAAACAGAAGTTTCGCTTAGATGCAAAAAAATGCCATTGTATCAGTGTTTTGGGGCAGATAATAATGACGTAACCTGCATAGGATTTATACTGCTTACTTCAGAGCGGCCGACGTCTTGCCCAAAGCGACGATGCAAACCATGAAATGATTAACGCACGTTCATCTGCGATGCGCACTTCATAAACGCCAACAACCGAGCCATCATACGGGACGCAGTCGCGATGGCGCATTTCCATGGGTACATCAGCTCAAATAGCGAATGCCGGCTGTAACCTATTAGGGAAATACTTCAGGTATTAAAACTGTGCATATGAATTTCGCCTCAGATTACCTTTGAAGTGCTTTACGACGAAAAGTTCGCACGTATTATACATAAGGCACGCAACGTCCCCGCCATGCATTCACAGGTTTCAAGAAGCCAGACTTGAGTGGATGGAAAGTTTATCAGAATTTACGAGACAATGAATTGAATGCGCACATCTATTCGACTCAATTTTATGCAGTGTGACCGAAAAATAAAAGCGCAAGAAAAACGTGCCGTCCCCGCGTGCCCAGCTGCGAGAGACTTGCTCCGTGAAGCAATCCACGTGAGGTCGATCTGGCGTTCCCCTCCTGGCTGCCAGCATTTCTTACCGGTTTTACCAGACTTCGCATTTGCTACGTGGATTCATCACGTCGTCTTCCTTGCAGTGAAAAACGGCTGCAAAGGCCTGCGGAAGGAAGGAGACCGAAAATTCACACATACATTCGTCAATTTCTTTGTGTTGATTTATTTATTTACCCTCAGGGCCTTTCGGCATTAGAGAGGGGCGTTGGTTATACAACAAATAAGAACGGGATAAATTACGAGCTTATACACATTATTTGCTAATTATAGAATGTTAGCTGAAAGTATGATAAGTACAGCAATAGAACATGGCATATAAAACTAACATTAAACGAGAAAAAAGAAATGCACGAACAATAGTTCGTACAAATGTTTGCTATAATAAAGTGTTAGCTAGTGCTTTTCGAAACTTATCATTGTTAATAAAGGAAACAATGTCAGAAGGAAGTTCATTCCAATCTTCTGACGTACGTGGCAAAAATGAGTAAAAAATATGTTGTGTTACATGCACTGGTTCTAACTGAATCAATGCCGATAATCAGTACGGCGAGATAAGTAATATGGTCGCGACATGAATTTTAAATGAAGAATAGGGTGGTGATACAGCTTATGAAAAAATGAAAGCCTGGAAATTCTTAGACGTGTTGCTAGCGGTTGAAGACCCGGATTCCATTTCATTGAAGATACGCTCGCACCACGGTTTAGTTCCAAAGAATAAAACGAGTGGCATTGTTTTTGATTAGTTCAAAGGATTGTATTAGGTTTTCATGAAAGGGCTCCTATATATCCGCAGCGTATTCTAATTTTGGACGTAACACGGTTTTACAAAGTAATAATGTTGGAAGAGAGGGAGCACGAGAAAAGTTACGGCGTAAGTATCCCAGCTAGCGGTTGGCTTGGTTAATTATATATCCGACGTGATGACAGGAACGACTCCTGCTTTTGGTACAACGTGAGAGAGGGAACGCTGGATCCGCCTCCATCAGCGACTGTCCCTTACCCTGGAGTTCATGAGGGCCACGTTGAACCGCGCGGCAGCCGACAGCGTCCGCTCTCCGCCGCTCGAAGTTTGGCCGTCCCCTGGTCGCGCTCCGTGTTCACAGTGTGCCACCGCGTAGTTGATAAAAAACAATTCCAGGGAGTTCTTGCCAGGCAGCTCGGGAATGTTCGGACCATCGCGCAGCTCAGGGTACTGGAGGGAAAGAGGAATGACGTCATCTCGTTAACGTGCAAATATTATTCCCGATTCTGCCACTCCAAAGACTTGGCGAACTATAAGGCCGGCTTGAGAGAAAGTGAATACAGTGATCGCGACAATAACGAGGTATTCAAATATTGCGCTGCGTGCAAATGCGCGCAGTCCACGCTAAAATTTGCGGACCACTGTATAGGCGGAATTGAATAATACCTCCGCAGACCCGCAAGACTGTTAAGTATCGAAGCTTTTCCCCTGTACTATACAGCGTGTGCGAAGGTTTGTCACTGCCATCCTACGGCACGGTCATTTACTCTTCAAAAATTCATCGTTTTTGCGTATCCTGCGAAATGTAGGCTGCGTGGCTGTACAATTTAACTGAACGTTTAAGGGCACTCCTGGAGTGCCAAATAACATTCCAATATTCGCCATTACTATGGTGTGTGCAAGTATGTGTCACGGCCATCCAGCGGCACTGTCACTTCTGACCAAAAAAGTTCTGCGTTTTCGCAGATCCTCTAGTCTGCAGATTGTGGTGCTGTCTGCCCTATTTAAGGCCAGAACATTCAGGTATACTTCTGCAGTGCCAACTAACATTCCAATATTCAACGGTACTATAGTGTGTGCGCAGATTTGTCACTACCATCCACTGACACAGTCACTTACTGTCCCAAAATTTAACGCCTTCTGAGATCCCGTAGTCTGTAGATTGTGCTGTTCTCTGCGCAATCGAACCCCAAAACGTTTATGTACACTCCTGCAGTACCAAATAACATTCCAATATTCACCGGTGCTATAGTGTGTGCGAAGATTCGTCACTACCATCCACCGGCACAGTCACTTACTGTCCGAAAATTCAACGCTTTCTCGGATCCTGTGATTTGTAGACTGTGCGGCTGTCTGCACAATTTAACATCCGAATGGTTAAGTACGCTCCTGCAGTCCCAAATACCATTCCAATAGTTGCCGGTACTATAATGTGTGCGAAGATTTGTCACTGCCATCCATCGGCATGATGAATTACTGTTCAAAAATTCTACGTTTTCTCAGATACTGTGATCTGTATAGGCAGTGCGGATGTCTTCGCAATTTGACGTCGACAACGCTTAAATTAACTCGTGCAATCTCAAATAAGATTCCAATCTAGGAAAGCAAGCAGAAAGTACATTATCTGACTCTGTGTTGTTTTGTACTACGGATAGGAACACCTCTCGCATACCGCTCGTCCCAGCTAACCTTAGCCAAGCTGTTTAACGAAAAAAAATGCAGGGGAACATTGTGTAAGGTGCGATTATAAAAGCTACCGTGTTCAGTTGTCGTAGGTGGGAAAACCGAAAACTGATGTTCCAAATTTTATCTCGTACCATGTCTTATTTCCTCTTTTTTTTTCCCTGAACAGCTTGGCTAAGGTTAGCTAGTACTCTATCACTCCTGTCGTGTGGAAGTGAAATCGTCGCTAGTCCACGCGTTCCTTTTCTTCGCTTAACGTCTCATATCCCAAACTTTTTCTCATCTTTTTCAGAGGAAAATATTCAAAATGCTGCTAAAAGGACTTGTATGCGAACCTATAAGATTCCGTAGTGCTGCTAAACCATTTGCCATCCCAGAATTGCAGACTCGTCAAATAAACCTGAAACCACCAGCGAGCGTGTAAATATATCCTTATATTCGCGCTAACATGGCAGGGGAAACCGTCTTTCACTTTCTGGCAGTCTGTAAAATAGCCGGTACAGCAGAGATGGCGACTTCAATTTCTGCACTTGAATTAATGCAGCCGCATGGAGTGGTCTCGAGGGTTCACCTTCGTCAAGAACTCCATACGCTATGCATGATTTCCATAGCCAAGGAAAAAGGCATGCTGGCGCGTTCTTACTGGACGACCACGCATCACGACCACGCATCAAATTGGGGATTTGTCGCGTTCAAGCGTCGCGTTCGGGTTTACGAGTTTGGATTCGCCATGTCGTTAAGTCGCGACAAATGGTTAGTGGACGTCAAGCGCTCCCATAAGTATTTTGCACATGATCATCTTAAAATTAAACGCGATAATGCTTTTTCAAAGTTACCCGCGACGGCTTTCAAGAACGCGCTAAAATGCACTCTCTGAAAAGGCGCTACGGGTGTAGTTTCCAACAAGAAAATTTGGCACTACCAATTAGGCTGCCACGACCTCCATAGGCGGCTCTATTATTTGTGTAGTTTATGCAGCGTTCATTATCGCGTAAGTCACAGAGCCAGAGGGAACCGTCACTTCTACAAAACTCACACTGAATAAAGACAGGTAGACGCACGCAAAAAGAAGAGCGAAATGACGTATAGGCAGACACAGACGCACAGACATGTGACACAAAGGCAAGCAGACACGGAGAATGACAGTTGCAGGGACGGACGGACAGAAAGACGCATGGATTGTCGGTAATACATTTAACTGCGACCAGCTTGTTCTAAGGTAAGCAACAGTTATCATTTGCCATTAGTAGAAATTCGCGCGCCTTGATATAATCATACACCCACTTTCCTTTCGACTTTTCTTATAACTACGTTTTATATTAATCCACCTGGCGGGCGTTTCAAATGCAATACATTATGATCTCTTTCCTTGCCTTGTATGTTCAGTGTCTATGGGAACTACACTGCAACGATTTCTGCTCAACATTTTTCATCGCTAACATGCACCACCGATCAGCTTCACCTGCGTTGTCAGTCGTCTGCCAGCAATAGTCTGTCTTCAGGAACAGTACCTTCCCTTCAGAGATATTGCGTAGAAAACATCGCCGATGATTTTCAGCGCAAGCAGTGTAAGTTTGTAAGACGCTATTTACGGTGTGCTTTTTTTACAGGTGCAATCTTTCATCTGTGGTTCTCTCATTTCCATCTCGCGGAAGAATGCAATAATCCAACTTGATCCAGCTTGTACACAATGCAAGCAAAAATCAGGCATAAGAAATATCAACCTCGCGGGAAAGCGATTTATCATGATATAAGAACTGCCAAGTCGCTCTACTGCTAGGCGCAGGCTGAGCAAAAAAAAAAGGGAAATAAAGCGACAAAGCATGGTTATATAATTTAGATTAAAATGCACCTGAACCGGCGACTGCTCGAAACCTTCTTATGTAGGGGGCTTTACGTGCGGAGAGGCTACCGTTGATATAAGTGGTGGCAATTTCCAGCGCTGGCTGCGCAGCGGAACAGCGCGCCTCCGTCGTGGCCACGGTAACTTGGAGCGCTTCCTCTCCATAGGTCATGCCCATGGTATATCCTCCTTTATAAGCTGTCCTTATGAACGGTCACTTTAGCTTCGCTACCTTTACATTGTGGCAGCCGTACGTGCCGTCAGTTACAATTAACATAGCGCGGTAATTATTCTCCAAATTTGATGGTTATAAGCAAAATTGCGAGCCTGTGATGAACGTAATTGGCACATGCCGGTGACCATACAGGATTCACGTGTCTTGTCTATAGCGGTCATTACCTTTCACACAGGTCTGCTCTCGTCACATATGTTCACGAAAGATTCTGCATTTTTGAAATAGCAGAGCTTTAAGTCTAAATAGCAGTTGTCTAAAATACCAGAGTTGTCTAAACAAGATATGTTTAATACCAGGCTCGTTTAACATACCATAGGTTCTTTCGCGAAAATTTTGAACGAATTGCTAAATCTCCCCGAGTACCATGTTGTGCCATATATTATCCCTGACTGATACTCAAGCTTCTTGCGATGATTATGCACGTACTCTTGCAGGATTCGCAGGTGTTTTCCGACCCATTACATTCATGCTGTGCTTTCGGTGTCCATCGAGTTACACAACTACGTACGCCATGTTTATTTTCGACTAGACGGGCTTTTCTCATTCCAAGGAATTCTTGGAAACGTGGTTGGCATATTTTTCAGCAAAAGTGAATCACCTTGGCGAGGTAAGCCCTGTAGAGTTCGAAGAGAGGCTCCACAGCCGCTGCGTCGAAGAACAGCTCGCCGGGCAAGCGGGGCCCTGCCTGACGGTAGCCGGTCAGGTTGGCGTACAGCTCGGCCAGACAACGGGTCGCGTTCTCTCTGTGTCGAGGCATGGAGCGAGCCTCCTCCGCAGAGTCCTGAGGGTCACTGGCAGCGTCCAGCCCCCACCGCTGGCTGCTGGCTACGACGCTCAGTAGTGCTCGGACCACATCCGAGCCGACCACGGGCACGAGAAGCGGGTCGAGGCCCACCAGCATCGCCGACAGGAAGGACACCAGGCTCGGCGAAACGAGCAGCGCGTTGCGCGCCTCGAAGTAGTCGACGCGTGGCTTGACACGCAGCGCTGGCCACCGCGTCTCCAGGTTCTCCTCAGGTCGGTGCGGGTTGTTCCAGTAGAGGTCGCTGGTCTCCTTCTGCTGGGCGATGTACTCTTGCAGAAAGGTGGGCCTGTCCGGCGATCTGGACGACGCGGTGGTAGGGCTTCCCGAACTGTCGCTCTGCGATGCGCAGCAATAACGTCTTCAGTAAGCACCAGGGACAAATGACCGATGGGCGTCTTCGAAAGTGGCGAAATAATTCCGTCTCTATTTTTTTCTAGCGGCGAAACGTGACAGAAAAACTATTGCTTAAGAGTAGCGCTAGAGAAAGGGTTGCGGCTCCTTTGCAAAACCACGAGTCGATTCAAGCAAATATCCATGACGGCGGAAAAGATGTTCCATTTTTGGTGGTACCTTGACGCGCATAAAACAAATAGATACGCGAATAGGCAGATAAATGCTATGTATAGTCAAAATAACGAACATTACGCATGCAATAAAAATTCTATGTGGTATTCAGCGGACAAATTTATTCGCGTCCAACTACATATTGAATTATAGTAAGTATTCTACAAAAATATTACTTATCTTTTAAATCCTGTTAGCAGTTACAGTCTTTTCCCTGGAATGGTTAGTTTAAAGCCTACAATGGTTGCTCCAATTGCGTCACTACAAATAAAATATTTGTCTAGGTGGACAAATATTCAGATTAACCAAATTCTTAGTTGTAAACATTTCATCACACGCTTGTCATTGAATCTTCCTCAGCGTCGTTTTACGCGTTTCCTACATTTCAAACAGGCGTCATAAATTGAATTACCTGACATGAAATAATTCATTCCATTCACGTGGTTACGTACGCGCCACCCTGAAAGTCTGCTTTCCATCAAAACCCTACCCTGCGTAAAAGTTTGGCGTTAAACTATGCGCCTTCTCACATTTTTTACGAGCTTGTTCTGATTTTCATTTTGCTAAAAAGCCATTCCACCTCATGGTGACTTGAGCTGCATGGGTTAAACACAACTTTTCGTCCAGCAAGAATAAGCCTGATCGCCGCAGTATGACGGCATTTGGAGGGTTTCATAGTAAGCCGCACTTCCCGGTGCCGCACGCGTAATCAGCTGAATGGAACGAATACTCTCATTTCATTTCATTTCATTTCATTTCATTTATTAATACTGTCAGCCTCATTGAGGGGCTATAACAGGAGTGGAAAAAAAAACGGAACTGAACAGCAAAATAAGTAGTACAGAACATATTGAAAACCATAGTTATACATTAGTTAAAGGAAAAAAAGATCATCTCGTGAAATGCACACATAAAAAAAAAAAAAACTCATCACTCAGAAATCATAACAGCAATCTTATACAGCAGCAATCGGATCTCATCGCCCTATGCTAGTGCCATAGATGAAATTATCTAAGTGGCGTAGGAATTCAGCCAATGATTTCGACCGAACAGCAGAATCTGGAAGAGAGTTCCAGTCTCTACAAGTTCGGGGAAAATAACTAAACTTGAAACAATTATTTTTTATAGTCGGTAATGGGATAAACTTACTATGACGATGCCTTGATGTTTCATTAGTTTTGATCTCAAAGTAATCTGATTTATTTATTTTAAGATGATTATTGATAATGAGGTAAAGAGTTTTTAGTCTTTCATATCTGGTTCTGGTTTCTAGCATAGGTAGTTGGGCTTGTTGGCAGAGTTCTGTTGAAGAATGGTTCCGGCGGTATTTATTAAAGATAAACCTTACAGCGAGTCGCTGAATCCTATCAAGCTTGTGACGATTAGTTGCTGTGTGAGGATCCCATATTACTTTAGCATATTCGATTATCGGTCTGACTAGGGTTTTGTAAGCGAGGCACTTTAAATCCGGAGTAGCACTGTGCATAGTGCGTCGCAGGTACCATAGTGTTTTAAAAGCTTTGGAAATGACAATTTCAATGTGGGCATTCCATCGTAGATCTGATGTAAATGTTATGCCTAGGTATTTATACTGATCGACTCTTTCAAGCATGTAACCGTTGATATGATAATTGTAATCAAGAACATTTTTCTTTCTAGTTACTGACATGAACACAGACTTTTTAAAGTTTAACTCCATCTGCCAGTCGTTACACCATTTCACTATTCTTTGCAGGTTTATATTTAATTTAATCTGATCATCAACTGTATTTACGGTACTGTACATCACACAGTCGTCTGCAAAAAGTCTTAAGGGAACATCAATGTTACTTTGTAAATCATTAATAAAGATCAAAAATAGGAGTGGGCCTAAGACGCTACCTTGCGGTACACCAGAAGCAACGGGAAGTATGTTCGACTGACAACCTCTAACAGTTACACACTGTTCACGGGAGGATATATACGCAGAAAACCATTGTGTGAGTGTTTGATTTTTAAAGACCGCATTAATCTTATATAACAATTTTTGGTGCGAAACTTTGTCGAATGCTTTTGCGAAGTCAAGGTAGATAATGTCTGTTTGACCACGTGAATTTATTGTTTCTGCGAGGTCATGAACTATTTCTATCAGTTGGGTAATCGTAATTAGTTCTTTCGCTCTAGATGGCCATATTGAATTTTAGAGAGACATAACCGCAGTTTTACGATTATTTTCTTAAACTTTCCAATATCAACATGCATCCTAAGTTTTACAGCTGCAACGCTAAATAATCTTATCAAAGGGTGTATCATATATGATACGCAAAGAAAAACATGTAGCATAACAGAATAACAGAAGCAAAAGATAGAAAACGAAATATTTATATAGAAGATACCTGCTATCTTCAAAATACAGAACTCTAGCACTGGAAATGAATTCTGAGCATTTTTTTTTTAATATTTATCATCTCAGCTCGTCACCCAAACTACAGAAGAGTTCACAAACAGAGCCTGTATTCACATACACACAAAAAAGAAAGGCCATGCGATGGAATTGTTTCTAAGAGCAAATTCAAGCCAGCCCTCATACTAGACATACTATAGAGGCCAATTACATAACCTCCTTGGAGGAGCTGACCGGCAAGTAAGAAAGGACACTTGCAAACAAAGAACGCTTTGCGAATTTGGCCCTATAGATTATTCTCAGAATTTCTACGCTCGGAATTAGCACGCGATAAATACCGGGCGTTTTGTATAGTCTTTACCAGACTGTTATGTATTCATATACTACCACATTCTGGCTGAAATTTCAGGCAATCACCTATTTGTTGATGTCCGTGGCGCAAATCTTAAGAAGGAAAACACGAAACGGATAAAAAGAGATCCACTCCTCTCCACATCCTAACCTTTTCGCCATTAACATCGACAGCTACGCAACAACTGGCCCAACGCCGCTCCTTGCTAATCAATAATTGCCTTGTCATGTACGATACAACATACGGCTATACAGTTTCTTCTTTTTTTCGTAGAGATGTTTGTTTGTTGCGAAAAAATAAATTCAATGGCAAAACCTAATGTTTCACTGGGCTCCGGGGTTTCTTAGCACCATTATTGGTGCTGCATATAAAACAGAAAGTGGAAATGCCCACACTGCTTGCGATAAAAACGCACGTGGGGCACATTGTTCCAAAAGCTAATACCAGCAGGATTTACAAATGACTACGAGAGGATTAGAAAGAAGGTTTGGAGGTTTTTCTTTGGACTATCACCATGCTGCTATAATTTAGGATATTTTTACGGGGGGGGGGGGAGAAAATATATGCATTTACAATATTTACAAGGTCATAGCTCAGTAGCCAGGGCAACGCCATCTCCCGATCCTCTAGACACTTCAACCTCTTCTTCACCTCCCAACGCCCTTTTGTCCAAACCGGCACGAACTCGTACGTCACAATATATATATATATATATATATATATATATATATATATATATATATATATATATATATCCACAATATGGAATTCCTCGAATCAAATAACATTCTCTTTAATGTACAGCATGGATTCAGACGCGGTTTTAGCACCATAACGCAACTTGTCGAGTTCACGCATGGCAAAGCTTCTAACCTCGATAAGGGATTTCAAGTTGACGCTATATTCATATATTTTTCCAAAGCTTTCCATACCGTACTTCCCTCGAAACTACTGTCCAAACTAAATGTCATTCTTAACAAACCTCAATTAGTGAATTGGATAAAGAGTTTTTTGTCTCACCGCTCTCAATCCGTAAGCTTTAACTCGATCAATTCCCCGGTGGTGGATGTATCATCAGGCGTCCCTCAAGGATCGGTCCTCGGTCCTCTACTTTTCTTATTATATATAAATGATTTACCACGTAAGATATCATCTAAAATCGGAATTTATGCAGACGACTGCGTATTGTATGACATCATTTCATCTCCCTCTGAGCATGTTCGCCTTACTGAATCATTCGTCAGATTTTCCAAATAGTGTGAAACATGGCAAATGAACATTAACTTCCGTAAGATTGTCGTTATGTCCTTCTCTAATAAAGCTAGCCCGTTCTTTTTCAGCTACGAATTTAATGATAATTTAATTCAATGCATTTCTGAATATAAATATCTTGGTGTCACGTTCACCACTAACCTGTTCTGGTCAAAGCACATTGATTCCATTACGACTAAAGTTCTACAAAAACTCGGTTATTTACGTCGTACTCTGTCTAATTCTCCGTGCGGCACTAAATTACTGTTATATAAAACTATTGTTCGCCCTATACTGGAGTATGGTAATATCGTTTGGAATCCCTACCAGCAGTACGAAATCCAAAGGAAAGCCATTAGATTTGTCTACCGACGTTATGACCACCACTTTTCACCATCGTCAGTCATGTCCTCACTCAACCTAACATCTCTTGCCGAACAGCGACACGTTATTTCTTTAAAAATTTTTCATGGCATTATTCATTCATCTTGTCCCCTCTCCAGTAATGAATACATCACCTTTGCTAAAATCTCTTCTAGTAGGAGACATCACGCGCATAACATTACACCATTTTTTGCACGCACTAATACTTTGAAGAATAGCTTTTTCCCTAAAATAATTCAAACATGGAATTCGCTACTAGGAAGCAACCGTTCTCTCCCATTAAATGAATTCCTGTCTGTGCTCCCTCAACATTGCGCTTAAACTTTCTTTCTTTGTTGCCTATTGTATTTCTTGCTTGTATTATAGTGAATTATCCACTCCTGCTATATAGCCCCAAAAGGGGCTGCAGTATGCGTATATATATATATATATATATATATATATATATATATATATATATATATATATATATATATATATAAGTGAGGTTGCTCTCACCAGATATTGCATAAACGAAGGCTCATCTATCTTTTCCACAACAAAATAAATATTTATGACATAAGAGGTCAACGTAGTTCAATTATTTCGTGAATCAGTTCAGTTTAAAGTAAAGATGACGTTAGTCTGATGTTCTTCGGAGGGACATATTTTCAGTAAATATTGTAGGCCTTATTTAGGTGTTCAAAGTAAGAAATAATCTGAGCGTACCTGAGCACTTCTAATGAGTTCTGTATGCAAAAGCATTGTTGTCCTATTTAACGGCGTTGAGCGGGCCTTGGAGTTTTGCACTGCGAATAATGTACCGTAGTGGTGCGTACTGCCCGCGTCAACAAGCAGCAGCAGCCTGCGGTGCCAACGCCGTATGCCACCGGCGCGGTGATGCTCTCTCCCCTCGAGCAACACCTGGCGCGCTATCGCGGTAGTAGGTGTTCCCTTTCTGCCGCTCTGCCAACGCCTCCTAGATAGCAAAAACCTGTGCACTTCGATACAACACGCTCCCTTTCCCGACTGCCATGAAATCTAAGTGTTGGGCTGCTGAGCACGAGGTCGCGGGATCGAATCCCGGCCACGGCGGCCGCATTTCGATGGGGGCGAAATGCGAAAAACACCCGTGTGCTTAGATTTAGGTGCACGTTAAAGAACCCCAGGTGGTCAAAATTTCCGGAGTCCTCCACTACGGCGTGCCTCATAATCAGAAAGTGGTTTTGGCACGTAAAACCCCAAATATTCATATTATTGAAATCTAATGCGGATGCTCCCGAGTTAAAATAGGCGATTTTGACGTCACCGCTTTCGTCACGCCGGCCGAGCGCCCCGGCCTGTTATCAGTAATCAAGGAAGCGTTCGCTATGGTCCGTCGTGGAGCGCTCGTGCCGAGAGCAATAGTGAGGGTGACGTGGCGTCGCGGCGATGCCCTCTCCCCTCACGCAGCATCAGGCGTGCGGCCGGGGTAGCAGGTGTTCCCCTTCGCCCGCTCGGCTCCTTCGGGGCGCAGCTCATAACGTGGGATCGCAGCCAATGGAAACTCCGTCGAGGTGCGCTCGTGACGTGACGTCACCACCAATGGCAATGTGAGTTTAGGCACCGTTACGTTTCAGGCAACAGACGCTGGATCTTTGGATGAACGGGCCATTTGACGTTTTCGCATCGAAACACAAAGTGTTGTGAAGTAATAGCTAAAGAAATTTTATGTAATTAAATTCAAATGCTTCATACGATAACTCTATCAAGATCAATAGAACTCCATCTGAAGCTCGGACTCAGCAACTCACAGCGATTCAATCTGGTATTAGCTTAGAACAATGATGCCTGCATGACGAAACGCTACGTGTGGATGTCATGAACAGGCGAAGATATGATAATTGTACGTTTATATCGATCAAGAAACTATTCATACAATATTTTATCCCCCGGGCGAAGAGAGCTGAGGACAGGTAATTTTAACGGCTCGAATGGAACTCCCCGTCTCAAATCACTAACTAGATAAATTGAGAGCCAATCAGTGCATTCATATACTAACCTTAAGGTCGCGTCGAGATGTGAAACCAAGAAAATTAAAGAATAGATGACATAACTGCGTGTATGGCTGCTCGAATCACTCCTTCGGAAACGCTGCACACAAACATCATAGTGCGCAGATAGTTGCCCAAATCGATAACACTATACTTATGTTTTCTGAGGCAGTCATTTTTTTGTCGGTCCGCTGTATTTCGTTCTGAAGGATAGTGGACCGAAGTATGTTTGTAAAGTTTGCGTAGGGTGTATATAAGGCATCACCCTGTCCATCGTGACAAAATGGCTTGTAACGTAGAAAACAATTCACCGACGATTACGATACTCCCTAATGGGAAATTTCAGTGCAATTCTATACCTGTTTTAATGTGCCGATATATTGGCGGGCGCGGACAATGTCTCGTGCGGCACACTGCAAATGGAGCAGGGTGTGGCGCGACTGCCTCGCTAATCGGGAGATCGCGAGAGGCAGAGCGTAAATGACGCGTAGGTGCGATTCCCAGCAGCCGCCACAGACAGACCTCTGCTCATGCAGTGCTTTGTTTCCATATATAGTATTGGTGGACGCGCTCGCCACATGCCATTGGTGAACAAAAGACGGTGTGCTACTCTGGAGCCATATCGTAGTGGTCGTCGCCGTAGAGCCCGTCTTGCCTGGCAACATGTTTTTCTTACGCTTTTGCCTTACCTTCCTCCTCCGATTTCCTCCTCACGCCCTCTTCGCTGTCGCTATTTCATCCTTCGCTGTGGACGTTCGCTCGGTCACGTTGAGGGATGCTGACGAGGGTAAAACTTGAAGCAGCGCGAAGACGACGAGGACAACAAACGAAACCCCACAGAACAGGACGAGCACTGTACTGCCAACTCTACTGCCCTGTACTGCCAACTGTACTGCCAGTTAGCAATACAGCACTCGTCCTGTTGTGTTTGTTTTCGATTGCTGTCCTCGTTATCTTTGCGCTGTTTCAAGTTTTGCTCAAGATGAACCGACTCGCTGAAATCAAGTTGTTGCCTACGAGGGATGCCTACGCTAAACGCATAGACGGGTGCCTAAGAGCTGCGCTCTCAAACGTTGGAAGGTGATTCAACCTCTAGTAAATCAAAAACATCGTGCTCTTTGGTGAGTTGGTGATGGCAATGAAACGGAGTCAATGCGAATGGCACTTTGTCGCATCGCCACTCACGTGAGTTGGGTGTAATCTTTACTGCACTACGTTATCGGCCGACATTTTTACAATGCACTGTGCACGGCATCGGTACACGAAGAGGCCGAAAACACTTATACCGAGCGCGGAAAAAGGGAGAAACTCACTAAACATACATTGTGTTTTAAAAGAAATCATGTAGCCGGAGGAGGTTCAAACTGGTGAGTTTTCAGTTGCAAGATGCTATGCCACTGCATCAAGAAGCATTACTGAAGCGACCGAATGCCAGGAGCCCGTCATGAAACTCGATGCAAGCCGCCCATCCTGCGACCCGCTTAGGCGCGTCAATTTGTGCGCGCTCTGCGAATGACTTGCACATAGTCCTCGCAAGCGTAATAACGGTATGAGTAGCATTGAAAAAGACGAACTTATTTGCTTGCGTGGAAACGTTATTTGAGTAATGAAAAGATAACCTGAAACACTTGTCAGTGAAACTTAAGTAAAAGCGTTAGCTCTGCATATCGTACTATGGTGGTGAAGAATTCGAATGGTATGAATGCGATGTGAATTGCTTGCGCAAACCTATATATCAGAGGAAACATATGCCGTCTTTCAATGTACCCATTAATTTCATTCGCTTTCAAAAGCAATGATTCTCGCTGTTGTGCTTTGGTACATACCGAGGGTGAGGTACGGGCCGCCCTCCATGGTCTCTCTAGTAGATCGGCAGCCGGACCCGACGGTATTACCAATAAACTCTTAATGAATCTAGACGATGAGTCGATCACTTTCCTGACGGATCATTTCACCGAGTTGTGGAGAAAGGGAGACTATCCGGAGGAATGGAAGATAGCTAACACCATCCTCATACCAAAACCGGGCAAACCCCTCCATCTGGATAACCTACGTCCAATCTCGTTTACATCGTGCATAGGTAAAGCTATGGAACACGTTATTCTTAACAGACTCACTAGATACGTCGAGCAAAATGACATACTCCCGTATAACGTGATCGGTTTCCGCCCCGGACTATCGACTCAGGACGCCATGCTCCTGATCAAACACGAGCTCATGCACGTTAGCCCGGTGCACGCGAGAGCGATTCTGGGGCTAGACGTCGAAAAAGCTTTTGATCGCATGGAGCACAAGGCCATCCTCGAGGTCCTGTCCGAGCTGGGGTTGGGCGAGAGGCTATACAGCGTAGTCAAGGCGTTTCTGGGCGGTAGGCAAGCGAGCCTCACGCTAGGAGAACTAAAATCGAAGATGATGAACCTGGGAAACAGGGGCACCCCGCAAGGGGCCGTACTTTCGCCCATGCTATTTAATCTAGCAATGACCAGAGTCGCGAGGAAGCTGAGAGTATAGAAGGTATACACTTTTCAATATACGCCGATGACATAACCATAAGGAGCGCCAACGGTAACGTAGGCCAAACGGAGACCAGACTGCAGGAGAGTATACACGCCGTGGAAAGCACGCTAGGCGAGATGGGACTCAACTGTTCTGCGGCAAAGTCTGAGCTTTTGGTCCTAAAACATCGGCGCAGGGGTCGAAGACCCAGGGGCTACGTCCCCGGGGAGGAACCCAAGATTATCTTACGCTGTCACGACGGATCCGCGATCAAGCAGGTGGAAAAGGTTAAAGTTTCAGGCTTCCACATAGCAGCGGGAGGTACCAACCTGAATGCCATTCAACACATTTCAAACAAGACGGACCAAGTCATCAGGTTACTAAGGAGAATCAGCAACAGACACAGAGGCCTGGGTGAGGACAGCGCTCTAAGGCTAGTGCACGCGTTCGCTCTCTGTGACTTCACCTACGTTGCAGGTCTATTTAAATGGTCGCAGGCCGAGCTGAACAAGCTAAACACTATGATCAGAAAGTTAGTGAAGGCTACCCTAGGTATACCCATCAGCACCTCGAACGTGAAGCTCATGAACCTAGGCGTGCACAATACGATAGAAGAGATGGCGGAAGCGCAACCGATGGCGCAACAGGAAAGACTGACGAAAACGCGAGCGGGCAGGCTTATACTCAAAGCGATAGGGACAGACCCAAATAGATCGATGAACCCGAAGGAATCCGAGGTAGAACTGAGCGCGAACCTTAGAGACGCGATCAGAACCACCTCCCTCCCGAGAAATATGCACCCGGAACACAATGTTAGCAGGAGAAAAGCGAGAGCGAAAGCTTTGTTGAAAGAAATTGAACAGCTAGGACAACAGGCGGCCCTTGTAGACGCTGCCTGGGTCAAAGGCAAAGAGGCCTACACCGCCGTGGTGGTCGACAGCCGAGGTGAGGTACGGGACGCCGTCACCATCTTCACTAAGGATTCCACGGTGGCGGAGCAAGCCGCGATTGCTCTAGCCATCAGGAACCGTAAATGGTCTTTCATCTATAGCGATTCCAAAGCAGCAATTAAGAGCTTTGACAAAGGCTATGTAGCTGGGACTGCGACTAAAGTTATCGACAAGGTCGAAACTATCAAAACTGAAATCCGATGGTTTCCTGCACATATGGGACAAGTGGACGAGACTCGGCCCAACCTCAACGAGGTTACGAACGACCTGGCACGAGAACTTGCTTGCCGTGCCGGTCAGAACCGAACCGACGCCCACTACCATTCCGGGAAGAATACAGATCACTTACTAACTTACAACGACATCACTAAATATTACTACTTGGGGCGTAGGCGATTCCCTCTGCCACACATAAAATTGAACAGGGCTCAGGCAGTCACGCTACGTTTACTGCAAACCGGGACGTACCCCACTCCGTATTTCATAAATAAAATCCACCCCGAAAAAGAAATTAGGAAAGAATGTAACGTGTGCGATGGCATCATTGACATCAGGCACATGCTGGCGGGCTGTCCCGCGACTCTCGCCGACCCCGAAGAAAAATGGCTTTACTGGCACAAGTTGATAACAAGCTCTTCATATAAAGATCAGCTACGGGCTGTCCAGAGGGTCCACGATGACGCCATAAGGCTCGGCCTGGCGGTGCCGGCGTGGACGCGGGCCGCCTCGATCTGCAAAGACCGGGCTTCAGGACACTAATAAAGTTTTGTGAATGAATGAATACCCCAGGCTCGCCAAAGTTGGGGTCAATGAGCATGCCTGCGTATAGCAGTTTTTCTGATGCTAATATAGAGTAAGCCCGTTTCAAAAGTTCGTGGTATGCCTGTATTCAAAGCTTAGAATTAGCGTAACCTTCACCTAATCCGTTAACTTGTTTCTGCGGACAATCTCACGTTACCCTAAACTGCTGACAACGTCTGCGTCGACTGCGACAACTGTTTGCGTGCACCTCTTTAAAATGATCCCTGTTTGCTTCAGAAGGTTTTTGGTGATCGATCGTTTGACAGAAGTCGCGCGTCGATACCACCTCGATTGAGCGTGGTACCCTGAGAGCTTCTCTATACCACGCTTAACCGTTTTCAAGCCTGAGTGCCCACAGCAATAGGTGCTTGTTAACGAAAGCATGAAAAAACTACCAAGCACCTTTTATTGCTAGGATAAACTGAATTCCAAAACTGGAGCGTGTTATTAGCAGGCAGGTAATCCATACTTCAAAATGGAAGCGTCAAACATTGCTGAATAATACTAGCAACCTTTTTTTGCTCTATAAGGTCCATATTGCCTGTGTTTCAGTTGTCTGACCAGACCTACTACGCCTCAATTAAGCCTGTGTAGCATAGCTTACGATTACTTATAGCCGTGTGCTTTTATCGAACATTATTCTGTTGTCAGCAAATCTGCTGACATAGAACTTTCGTTCTGTCCTGTTCCTTCTTTATTTCGTTATAACTGCTGGAAATATCCCGCTAATGCGAAGTCCTTTACTGAATTCTTCCACTGTATTGTTCTACTTACTGCATTGGTTTACTGTATTGTTCATTAAAGAGCAGTACCACAACCGAGGACGGCAATTCTAAGGATCTGAAGACGACCAAGATTTTCGGAGCTTCAGTCCTAATGATCTGCAACTAAACAGTGCTAACATAGTTCACTTCTGTGCCGTGCTGATAAAGCTGGAAAAGAGCAAAAGCAAAAAAAAAAATAATCTCGCTTAATGCCAACTTCTCCTGTCACTAGCAGATGTGCTCAAATCGCGCCAGCAGGTGCCATGGCACAAGCCAACAGTCTTTGTGAGAAGACAGTTTGACTACTGTGTCACTGAAGGAGCAGCAATACCTGTCTTCATCGAGTCTGCGTCATATGTGCTCTAAGATAGACAGACCACTTCCAGACAGTATATGCGACGCACTCTCCTATACTATACCTAATATTGCCGACAATCACTGAAACCAACGCACTGAATAAACAATATGACATGATATACCCTGTAATACTTCATTCTACCGCCAAGGCATATTGAAGTGCACGTTATCTTGATGCCACAGTTTCGAGCTTCCCAGCTGCCGCTGTGAAAGTGGCACTAGCCCGGCTATTGAACACTGCCGTGGGAAAAGCTCTGTAGAGAACGAATGCCTCCATCTGTACATGCTAATGTCACCGGGCGGGTTTCCTCATGATCCATCTTGCAGTATTACGGCGTCGAGAAGCTACCGCCACTTAGTTGCCGAATGAAGTTCTCAAAGCGCACTTGCCGACCCCGAGTCCCGTGCCTGTGTGAGCGACCGGAAAGTGTCGACGCTGGCCAGCGCAGCTTCATAGTAGCGCGAAAGATGTTCGTCGCTCTGCTCGGGCTCCGCCAGGAACACTACACGCAACGTGTCCAGCCTCTGCAGCGCCATCCACAGCTCGACGCTCGTCATCCGCGCTGTGCGGTTACGCAGCAGGGCAGACACCTGATCTCGCGCTCCATCCACCAAAGCGCGCACGGCGCCCTCGTACCTGCACCCGAGAAGCACCGCTGAGTGGGTTATGCGAAACTCGTGGCGCCACGTCACCCGATAGACCAGAGCAACGAGCCCACAGAACACGCTTCGTTTAACCAGCTTACGGTATATGCAGTATTATCATGAGAACAAATGTGTGGACAGAAGTGTGCGCATAGATACAAATTCGTGAAGCCATCGGTTGAAAGACCATTCCACATTCGCCGCCATCGTCATAAGTGGCGCTGGTTAACACATATAAATACCCAAGAAGGGGGACGTGGGAACAGTCTCCGACGTAGCTAAATTAGCAGAGCGACGCCCACTTAATAAGGAGGGTGTGGGTTCGACTACCAAGGCCGGCAAATTGTTCGTTTGTCTAATTTCATTTCATTTTGCCTTACAATCTCTACATATAAGTTAAAAAGAACACAATAAATAATTTTTTCTGTACAGCCCTTCGCTTCCTTAAGTGCTGGCTTCACAAGTTGTCACTAACACAGGTCTGTCCATTTGACTCCAGCATATCTATACGAGGTCTGTTAGAAAAGTGTCCGACCTTTGGCCGAAGAAAAAAAACTTGCATGACTGGAGCGTTGGAAACCTAATCACACTCAAAGTAGTCTCCTTGGGACTCCACACACTTCTCCCAATGGTGCCGCCACTGTTGGAAGCATTCCGAGAAGGCCTCTTTCGGAATGGAGTTTAGCTGAGCTGTCGTTGCAGCCATAATGTCCCGTCGTCTGAAATCGCGCTCCTTTGACTGACTTCTTGATTTTGGCGAACAGCCAGAAGCCGCACGGGCCATATCAGGAGAGTAAGGAGCCTGTTGAACTGCATGTGTCTTGATTTTTGTCTGAATGTCTGAATAAAGTGCGAGCAGTGTGCAGGACCATTGTCGTGATGGATGCACCAATTTCCTGTTGACCACAACTGCGGTCTCTTGCGTCGCACAGCATCACGTAGACGACGGAAGACATCCCTGTAGTACTCCGGTGATTGATTGACCTTGTGATGCGTACTCGTGGCGTACCACACCGCGGGAGCCAAAGAAAGCAGTCAGCATCACTTCGACGTTGCTGCGCACTTGACGGGCCTTTTTTGGTCTTGGTGACGTGAATTCTTCCACTGCGACGACTGGGATTTGGTTTCCGGGTCGTACCCATACACCCAAGACTCGTCACCAGTTATTACGGTGTTCATGAAGTCGGGGTCGGGGTCTGTCGAATCCAGCATGTCCTGTGAGACTTCGAAACGAAGTTGCTTTTGCTGCACCGTGCAGCTTCGGCAAGAATTTCGCCGCAACTCTCTTCACGGTCAAATCTTCGGTCATAATGGAATGTGCAGAAAAAGTGCTCATGCCCACCTCTTCCGCCATTTCTCGGATAGTCACACGACGGTCCCGCATCACCACAGCGTTCACTTCGGCAATGACCTGGTCATTTCGGCATGTTGATGGCCGACCAGAGCGTGGCTCACTCTCCACCGATGTGTGGCCGTCTTTAAATCGGTTGTACTACTCCTTAATCTGCGTGCTGCTCATAGCATCTTCACCGAAAGCCGTATAAATCTTCCCAATAATTTCCACTTGGCTGTCGCCCAGTTTCTGGCAAAATTTGATGGAGTAGAACTGCTCCAGTTGCTCCGCCATTTTCCTTGCAATAAAGAACCGACGAGAGCACTGCGTGCTACCTCACTCAAACGCTTCGTTCCAGTGACCGACGCCCTCGGCACGCGGGAAAAATTCACGCATGCGCACGAAGGCTCAAGATCGGCCTATGCAAGCGCGCTTGTTTCATATTTGTGAGGTGTGCGCAAAAAAAAAAAGAACAGTTCGGATACATTTCTAACAGACCTCGTACAATAGCGGATTGCGGGCTCACACCGTAACAACCTGTGAAGAAAAATCGGCAGGATTTTTGTGACGGCAGTGTCAACAGCCAGGTAATTATTCCTTTGAAAAATACAAAAAGTGACGAATAAACACAATGAATTTCCAAAAGCTGAATTCAGTAATCTTTTCGTTCGTAGGTGCTGCTTGACATGACTCTACCGCTTTCTCAAAGAACGTCCGGTGCCAGAATTGGCTTTAATTTGATGCTACGAACAAGCCTAGCGTTAGAGCATTTTGTGAATATGGGCCCAGGTTTTCTAAGGGTGCCTTAAAGCATTTCTATGCCAGAGGCAAGCATCGTTGTTATAACTAGGCGCGCAGGACTGACTTGTAGCCGTTTCCATCGCCGCTGTCGCGACTGACCGCCTGGCGGGCAAGAGAGAGGGCACCAAAATGGTAGGTTCGGGCCAGCAGATGAACGCACGCCTGCAGCTCTTCCGGCACCTGCGTTATTTCAGACAAAAGCTCCGGGGCATCCCTGCTATGCACTTGTAATATACCTATGACTAGAGCAGCTGCCCTCTGTCCCATATGAGGCCGCAGTATTCACCACAAGTATTCTAAAGCAAGCCAGAAGATCGTGGGATAACGATGAAGAACTTATAAATTTGGGCACCCAAGGAAAGCCCAAAACCAGAACCACCGTTATGGCAACGATCCATGTATCTGCACTGAAGAAGACAAGGCTAATTGCGGATACGTTGGTTCTGGCTTAATACTTCCCTTGCATGGCTACGCTGGATGTAAAGTTCAGGATGATAAATACCTTGTCGTTGCTCCATGTGACCAAACACAGATTATGGTATTGAACCTTCTTTACTTTAAATGCTTCCGCAGAACTAGGTCTAGCAGAGAAGCCATAGTCCTGTATATTCTCAAAGCACTGCAAAACGTTGTGCAGTGCTTTAGTCGATCAACTAACAGCCGTTTTAGCATTAGCGATGACATAACGATTGTCTAGATTGCCAGAACACTATAGGAATCGCTAGACGCGCAGTTTCTTTTATTTAAATACTTGTAGTTGATGCTGATGTTTCGTAGTAAGCAAGTATATTATATAATATGACGTTGTAGTGACAAACAAGCACAGTGGCAGAACGCAAGTCACGAAACTAACTGTATAGTGGGTGAACAATAGCCCAGCACAGCAATTAACAATGAACGCAATTATTGCGGTGAGCATACTCGTTGCTTAAAACTTTCTGTCCAAGTTGGGGCATACTTGATCTGAAAATTGCAACAGCGCTAACACAGGCATCCACAAAGGAACAAGGACGAGATACAAGCTCTTGTGTCTCGTCCTTGTTCCTTTGTAGATGCATGTGTTAGCGCAGCTATAATTTTCAAATCAAGCATACTCGCTGATCGTCGACGATCTGACGTGCGGGTCAAGCACGGCCGTAGGGAACGCCCATAGAAAACTTCCACAACCGTACAGCTATATACATCGATCGACATGTGGCGACCGCCCTCTCCGAGTTTTCGGGCTCTTCTCCGCTTGTTCACGCAAAAGTATAGAGAAAGCCAGGAGCTAATGGCTATGAAACAGACGGCGATGTAGTGGATTTCCCGCCATATGTCGCTCGCCCATTTAACGTAACGAGGTGCGTCATGAGCTCGCACTTAAATGTTTCTTTTATTTTTCTCTTGGCACAAACCACGAACCCGCCGTTTTCGCTAATTTGGTGAGATCCAGAAGATTTAGGATTCAGTTCGTACCTGTGGTATGTGCTCCCCGTGGCTCAGAACGAGCAGTCCCTCCGCTGTTTCATCGTGGGGCAAAGCGGGGGACAAGAACGCGGCCAGCGAGAATGCCACGTAGTTGAGCAACGCGGTCACCTCAGTGTTGCCGAGTAGCGCCGATAGCTGGCCGAGTTGCTCAGGGCTTTCGACCTGCGCAGAGGACGTGCGGCTGTATCACCCATAATTACTTTGCTTAGCGCAAAACAACAGACACAAGAAAGACAACACGTACCCATACATGTACAGTTACTACAAATCAGTCCCGTACTATACGCGGCTGAAGGCAACAGGACTTACGCAGGCCGCGCTAGTCCTCAAGTTTTGGTGCTGGTAGAACAGCGCGAGGAGAGAGACTTTAAGTTTAGAAATTTTTCTTTTCCTGATTCTTACATGCTTCAGCCGGTCGCCGTTTGACGGGCGCGCCATGAAAGAGGCAGCATATTGCAATTAGGATCCTTAAACCAGGCACCGAACCTCGCCAATGAAGAAATCGTAGGCATTATACCTTCCGTGACGCCACCTACCTCCCCCCCCCCCCCACGACTTAGCTTTACTGGGTGGCGTAACACTGGCCGAAACAAAGTGTCGAAAGCGCGGTGTATATATATATATATATATATATATATATATATATATATATATATATATATATATATATATATATATATATATATATATATATGCGCGTGTGTGTCAAAATCCAACTAACACACATTGAAAGCCAGCGAAGCTCTTTAAGAAAGTTATCACGCCCCACTAGCCTTAGGGGCCTGTATTACCAATGCCTGAACGTTCGCCACATCTGGGGCCCCTGTAACATAAAACTTTTCCATCTGTTTTTATTTCAGTCTCCCCACGTCAAATTTACCGAATCGTCGACGCAAGCACCAGGCAATGCCCCTCAGCGCTGTTTGAACAGCCCAATGAAACGCTATACTCCTTTATAGGAGGTAACTTTTGTTTGATTTCAAAGCAACTAGAATTGTCTGATTTGACAGGTTATTCTTAGTTAATTGGCTGTAAAAAGGCGAGAAACACGCTGAAGTGGAGCGGGTCTCAGTGGGGCCGAACTAGCGCAGTGAAAGAAAGTGGATAACAGGATGAGAATGATGGTGTCAGCGTCTGCAACTGAATGACCTCGCCTCGCTTAGCTTGTAGAGGCTCGTGAAAAATTGCGACGGCGTGGAACGGAAGGAAAAGCTGCCGCCAAAATGGATCCTCAGCGACAAAGAGTTCACTGAGCAACGTTGTACGCATATCAAAGGATTGGACAACTTTATACAGGGGCGCAACACTTTTTGATGTTACGTAAATAAATTCATTCTCTACTGCCGCTGCGAGCAGCCATTGCCAGAGGCATCAGTGGGCACTGATGTTATGTTCCTTTTGGAACGGGGCACTCTTCCGCTATTCAAGCAACAATTCATTTTTGTTCGGCATATTGATGCATGTTTAATGCGTGCATATAATTTTAACGTGGTGAGTTCTCGCGGCTTTGCGACCTCGCGTGACAGACAGGCGGAGTGGGGAGTGACCCGAAACGTTTTCGAGTTATCGTGGAGAACTCATCGCAGAAATGGAACAGAAACAGTTTTGAAATACCGTTACATTGTAGCGCCCCTGGTGCGATTTTCTGTTTTGCAACGCCTGAGCCTTTTCCAACATTTCGCTGTATCCGAGCTTCGTGCTTTTGTATTCGCTCTTATATCTCACGCATATTTCTACATGCTCAGCCGGCTGCACTAATGGCGACGGCTAGCAGCGTGCTTCTGGTGGCCTGATTAGTTTGCGTTACTTTCTTTTCAGTGATGCCTGATAACGGACGCCCGCATATACGACCGCTCCGGCGCTCCGACGCAGGTTGCGCCACTGGCTGTTCCTTGACTGACGTCTGGTAGACGTAGTCACAAAACCAAAATTATCTGCGCAAATTAGAACCGGACCGGATTCCCGCGAAAATGTTTGTCGATTCGCGCCACTCTAACCGCTCGAGAAACCATGGAATGAGAAACAAAGAAATATACCCTGCCGTCACAGTAAAATTGTTGCAGAACTCCCCCTCAACAGCTTCGCTACAAATGTTCACGCCAACATTTCCGGAAGCCAGCAACAAGGCCAGCCGAGCTGTTCTACCTGAACCAGAACGCGCGGTTCATTCGAAGAATTCTTCTCGAAGACGACGTCGCCCAGCAGAATGCGTGCGTACTCCTCCCACGACCACACTGTGGTGCCGTAGTCCTTTGCGAGTCTGCTGACGCTGACGAGCATGTCACGACGAACGGGACCAGCGCCAAAAGTTCCAGGCGTGACGGATGCCCCCTGCGAGTGTCTCGAAGAAGACACGGAGCCGCCCATTTGAATGATGGCGGACAGCTCCTTGTCGACAGCCAGCACCTGAAAGAGAGCGTGGGACGAACGATAACGGATGTTATCACCTTTTTTAGTCGCTTAATATTGCCATTGGCTAGCTTCGTTCGCTAATGATATGTGCAGCATGAAAATTGGCTAGAATTTTCTTTTACGAGCAATAGGTATCTTTTTGTGAAAGCCCGTGTTCACAGATTTTCATTGGTAAGTGATCTTTTCATTAGTCGGGCACCTTCGCTAACGATATGCCCAACATCAGATTTAGCTAAACATTTTCTCTTGCGAAAAATTCTAATGTTAGGGCTTTTGTTTTTGAAATGCGGGCATTGCTGTCTTAATGTGCTTTTCTTCAATGATGAAAGCTTCTTCTTGCTTTTCAGTAACTTGCGAATTGGCTTGGCTAAGACAACATCACGATTGGCTAAAATTTTTTTCTTGCGTACGATTCTCGCCTAGCAGTATTTTGTGAATACGGACGTTAGGACAGCAGAGCGAAGTGCATGCTTGTGTGCGCGTGCGTGTGTTGGTATGTGTGTATGTGTTTGGTGTGCTCATATGTGTTTGAGATTCCCTGTACAAAAGATAGCCCGACAATGAGTTGTTCACACCTTCCCTTCTGAGTGTAATTGGACATATTATAAGCCGATTGCATTTTTTAACTTAAGATAGCAGATATCCATATGCCTTTCTCTTTGGTTTTGCTCTTTAAGCGAGCTCTAGCTGCGAATGTTCCTGGGTGCATACCCCGTGAAGCCTTACAAAAAGTTTCTTTTTTCTTTACCTATTCAATAAAACTTACGCTGAAGTAAAGTAAGGGTTCATTGCCATAATAATTATTTCACTGACTGATTGTAACGCAACATCTAGAGCTGATGTTCGTGACAACCTATTTTAACGCAATAATAAATGCAGAATCGTACCTGGCTGGGTTACTTGGCGAATTTAGACGGTTGACTTTCCATGGGTAAAACGGAAGCACGATACATGTCCGTTGTTTAACAAGTTCCGTAGTATCAAGGCCCATAGTAAATACAGCGCTCTCTATCTCAAATGGACCTTGCACAGATACATCGTCGGGTTAAAGCAGCTGATTTCTCTGACGTCTTGCTAAAGGCAGAGCTATTTCAATATCCGCGTCTCTTGACAACTACGCTTCAGAAAGAGAAGTAAGTGGGCAGGCGCATTGGGCAGTTGTAGGAACAGCTTGAGCTAAATTTTTGGGTTGGCGCTCAGAACAGTCTCAGAATCCGAGACACGGTCGTATGGAAAGAATGCACCAAAGAAAAGATACCCTCGCAAGTTGATGACCGAAGTTCAACCCGAGCAAGGAGCAAGGCAAGGAAACCGTAGGGCCCCACAGTGTCCATGCTATAGCAACCGACAACGTGCGCCACTGACATTTCCTTTGGAACATCATGCGAATGAAGCAAAATTCTTATCTTATCGAACCTTCGGCTTTCTAACAAGATTCTCAAATATTACATTACAAATAAATTGCGTCGTTTGCGTGTCCAAACGATGATGTGATTATTGGGCAAGCAGTAGTGCGGGACTCTGCATTATTTTTGACCGCTTGGTTACTTGACCACTTGACCACTTGGGGCTTTTGAACACGCACTTAAGTTAAGTGCACGTAGACATATATTGTTCAAATTCCAAGAAAAAGTAGTTTGTCAATATGCTTAGCCCATTGAAAGCGCGTAAAACTACAGTTACGCTAGCCAGCTTCTCGTCGTCAGCCCCCCCCCCGCACACACACACACACACACACACACACACACACACACACACACACACACACATATATATATGTGTGGGGGGGGGGGGCCGACGACGAGAAGCTGGCTAGCGTAACTGTAGTTTTACGCGCTTTCAATGGGCTAAGCATATTGACAAACTACTTTTTCTTGGAATTTGAACAATATATGTCTACGTGCATAAGAATAAGATATATATATATATATATATATATATATATATATATATATATATATATATATATATATATATATATATATATATATATATATATATATATATATATATATATACCTGCCGAAAAAGCTTTATTTGTGTGGGGCTGATTTTCTCCATTGCTAACCTCCAAATTTGAAAGCTGTAACGTATTCCACTCAAGATGCGCTCTACTCCCGCCAACGATCATTTTAAAAAATTACCCTACGCAACTATTGCAATTACCGCTTTTATTTTTTTCTATAACTTCTAAGGTTGAGAATATATATCCCTTGACATCGAATATCTTCTACAAATTTCGCTTTGTTGTGTGTACATGGTTTTCTTCTATACATCGCCGTCAATACTGCTTGACTGCATCTAATGCCACCACATTTATGTGTAACAGAAACATCGGTGTAAAATTTCTCGAATCTCGACTGGGCTGTGTTATAACGGCAACTTGAACCAGATAGCGGCTTAGTAAGACACAAACGTTTCCTCGGAGTTGCGGTTTAAGAGTATGATGATTATGAAGATACATTGTGGTAACTTTTCTTATGAAAAGTTCGCGACTACGGTACAAAATACGTGGAAGGCCTCAAGTATAGCCTAAACTATTTATGTTTGCTTAAAATCCGAAATAATTCTAGCAGTCTTGTTTTACATCAATGTGCACTATTGTAACCATCAGCGCAATAAAGATCCACGAGAATCTGAGCATTCAACATTCGTTCTACTTCAGAAAAGAAAATAGGATGCAGCCATTTCTCTTCTTGCTGCGTTTTTTGGGCATATTACGTCACGGAACCTGACAATAAGGATAGCAGGCAACCACTGCTGGAGCAGGAGACATTTATGCGTTGCGCATTCTACACTCGTAATTGCGACACAACTAAATAACTGTCCAACCAATTGTTCTCGTTCAAGCTAGCTCACTAAAATGTGTCACGATTCATCAAGGTATACTATCAAAAGAATATATTTGGGGCGCTCTAGTTAACGTGTTTATTTGTATTGTAGCAAGTGCAGTAGAGGTTTACATGGGTCTACACAGGGCACCTGCGCAGCCCTAATAGGAGGGCTGTTTCAGCGCGACAGCGTTAAGGAGCTCGCGTCGCAGCAAAGCCGGTGTCATCAGCGGCGTTGGCCGTGAGCTAAAAATTCCGGAAGGCAATTCATAAATAAAAACAACTTGCAAGATGGGCTGGGTGGGAATCGAACCAGGGGCCCCGGAGTGTGAGACGGAGACGCTACTACTCAACCATGACTTAGATAGTTCAAAGCGCGACAAAAGCGCCTATAGTGAATGCGGTATTGCCTTAGAAACGTGCCGTAGAAAGTTATGCTGCGATATATATCGGTAATTATGAGCATGTAAATTACAGAAGTCGCAATTTAACCCGTAGCGAAGTACGTTTCCGCTACATTTCTTCTGCGCTTGGCGCACACGCAGGGCCATCTCGTGGCCAACACAGAAGGCGCCCTCCTCGCAATGTACGGCGCTGCCCCGACAGTTGACGCACCACTCGCCCGCTTCTCCCCTTCCTCTCGTTTGAGCACATTGGGACCGTGCGGGGACCGGTGCGAGGATGCCCCAATACCCTTGCGTTTAATAAGTTTTCTCGCTCTCTCCCGTTCCAACTTCCAGCGTGCGTCACTCGAACCCTCGTGTTTAGGCGGCGCGGCTCCTCTTACCGCTCACAGCGTGATTCCTAGGTGCAGCGTCCGATGCGGGAAGCCTCTGACGTTATCGCTGTGCCGTAGCGCGTCTGGTGGAAAAACGTCCCCTGCGATGTGTGCCGTGCTGCTGCCGAGGAGTCATGCGTCTGCGTGGTGCTCCCAAGCGAGAAAGAGGACGATACCATCGAGGCGCCAGCCCCATGATCGCGTCCGCCTTCATGGCGCGTTGCGGCCCGGCTGTCCGTGTCAATCACGACGCTTGGCTCGCGTAGATCGTTTCTCCCTCCGAGACACCGAGTTCTTCGGTTCGTCCCGCTTGCTCAGGCGCAAGTTTTGTCTTTGTGTGACTCAAGAGCATGCCGAGCGAATGAGTGGGCGGTGCGAACGGAGTACGATAACGCTTGTGGGGATGCCCGACTCTCGCGCGTCCCCTGATGTTTTTCCCGCACGGCGCGTCTCCTGTAATCCGGCTTCGCCACGTGGCCTGGCGCCCGCGGCCGTCGGAGTGGTTGAGGCGCAGTACGAGAGAGGGCGCGAGTGTTGCGCTGCTAACGCTGCCGACAGGCGGGGTTACTTGGGCGCCGAGAGACAAGGCGCTTTGTCTTTCCCGGCGGATCGGCGAACAGCGTGGACGCCCCGGGCGCGCGCTGACCCATGCTTCTGCGAGACCGCCTCACGTGGCCTGCCTTTGAACGCGCCACCATTCGCGTGACCGTACGCGCGAAAGACCAGGCGTTGGGATCCAGCATGGGGCGAACATATTGGCTCGCTAACCGGTCGCGGTGAGTCGGACTTCTAGATTTGTCGCGCGCCCGATAGCAACTCGGCTAGCAGGCATTGATCTATGAAAGGTGCAATAAATGCCCTTGTGATTATTTGCTCTACTGTGTTGTCGTTCCTTTGTCCCAAGAGTACGGGAGGAGAACCCCACACGTTACCGCGTTCCACTCTTGAAGGCGAAGCTTAAGCGTCCTCCAATTTTTTCCTGATGGTATGGCTACACCGCATCTGAATTCTGTTGTAAAACTAGACGACTGACTACCACATTCGTTGGCGCTACCGCATGGGAGTCTTGAAGAACTGCGTTTAAAATTTTTTTAACTCTGGGATTTAACGTGCCAAAAACCATGATACAATTATGAGGCACGCTACAATGGGGGAATCCGGAAATTTAGACCTCATAATTTTGGTTTACGCGCTCTTAAATCTAAATGCATGCGCGTTCGTGCATTTCACTCCAATCGAAATATGGCCTCTGCAGCCGGGATTGATCACGTGACCTCGAGCTTGGCAGGCTACGTTATAGGACTCCCGTTTATAAGAATCCAGTTTCTCGCAGGGTGCGCTCTTTTAGCTCCAGAAAACGTCACTTCACAGCACGGTACTTACCATTTGTGTTTACGTCGTTCGTTTTTGTTTACCGTGAGCACAGTTGATATCGCAAAGCTCTTGTTCAGACAACAAATTGACGCCGAAGTTCAATGCCGCACTTCTTTCTTATTCGATGTCACAAATAAATCGCCATCTCATTTAAAAAAATGGACATTCCATGCCAGATCAGAATATGGATAGGAATTCATTGCTTCCCTTTCCATTTCTAGAAATGAAAATTCTGAAGTTGCTCCATATCTTTGGTTACTCTTGATAAACCTGTGTGCTTTGAAGGTTTCCGTGATTCGCCAATTTGTGCACACGTTTTGTGTTCTGATTTAGTGCGGGAATAATCCGTTGCTCTAGATCAGAGGCTATGGGGTTGTGCTACAGGCGACGATGTGGAGGGCTGGAGCCCCGCCGCAATACGCTGGGGGCTGAATGGAACAAAGCTAATGTGCCGGCCGGGTGCATTGAGTGCACGTTACAGAATCTCAGGGGGTCAAAATTACTCCTCAGTTCCCCACTACGATGTCCTTCATAACGACATCGTGTTATCGGCAGCTAAAATCCCAGAATTTATATTTTCTCTTCGATTAAGCAAAACATACGTGCGCATGGCACCACAACTTTTCACGTCATCATACAGTGCTTGTAAATTCTCTTTCTGCCAGAACCTTACGTACGCTGCTTAAGCGCCTCCACAAAACTCCCGAGCCGTAGGCAAAGAAAATCTCGGCTCAAGAGCGTAAGACGCTTCCTATGAATGTAAGGGGATCTGCGAGGGCGCACCTGGGTAGCTTCCTCGTGGAGGCTTCGAGACGGCGTCTTGAGAAGAGCGAAGCCGGCGAGTATCTTCTGCAGCAACGCATCGTCGTCGACCTTGCGCATACTGTCTTGGAGGCGCAAGGAAGGCGTCGACTCTGGGGGGTCGAGGAAAAGGAGCACGTGCTTGGCTTGTCTGCGGCGCCGCGCCGTGGTCAGCGACGGCCGGACAATGGCCGCCAAGCCAAGTTCACGGTCCAGCATCCCCACGACGCCAGTCAGGTTGGGCAGACTGGGGGACCAAGATGATCCGTTGTTCGACGCTTTGTACGGGTAATCCTGGGCCGATACAAGAGCCGTTACGCATCGACAATACATTAGACGTTAACCTTGACGTTATCTCACCAATATTAGTACCAAGATGAAAGGAAAGAAGGGGACAGATCTTATTACCGTTTAGGATTAAGTGCGAAGCTTTAATGTGCGTGTGTTACGTAACTATACTACCAAACGTCAATGACAAAGTGGAATACATTAACGTGGCACAGTTGGCAGTCGTGGGGAGTTACTTCGGCTGTTTCTTAAAGTGCGATTAGACGGGTAATTAGTTAGGCCTATTTACAAAAGAATGGAATATTTGTTATAGGGAAAAGTCACATTTTGTAAGTTGTATAAGAGCTCAGAAGCTCAATAAATTAGCTTCTATGGTGCTATAGGTGCCTTTTGCATTTTACTGTGCTCTACATAAATCTTGCGAAGTATAAAAACATCACGTAAATATGTTCTTACGAGTCTGGATAGTAACGCTCTCAGTCATGTTTTAATGGAGCAAAGGCTGCACGCACGTCGTTAGGAAAGAAAAAAAAAATCTGGCAGAACCGATATCTCGATGATCGTCGTTATTAATGTGGTTAACATTTAAGCAATCTAGTGACACATCATGTTAGACAACAGTGGCCCTGAAGACGTGTTCGAATGATGCAAGAGTCCACATATATTTTTCCGACGTCTTCCGTAGATCCTGAGGACTACATTTGCTGGTTCATCCTGAAAATGTTCCTTGCTGGACTTGTTAAGAATAACTGATCGCCCAAAGAACATCCACTGCAAGATATTATTGGGATAGCAATTACATCGACAGTACAGGCGCATTTCCACCGCCGTTCTCGCGCATGATCTCGCGCGTGCGAGGCACCGTGGGAAGAGGGAGGTTCTACTCCGGCGGCCATGGAGGAAGGAAAAAGACAGGATGGTGCGTACCGCAACGCGATTGACGCCAAACGTGGTGGCCCACCACGTGATCGCACGTCAAAGTGCGCGGTTGGTTCGTGCGCGGTCGGTCCTGCTATGCAGGCAGAGCCACGGCAGGGCAACTGAACAAGCACGCACCGAACAAAAAATACTGGCATAGCTACTGGGAACCAACGTCTCAGCAAGCCTCGATTCTTATTCCTTGATCTCGACGCAAGAGGTCACGTGTTGGGCCACCACTATAGCTTCACGGAGCGTTCGCTTGGCAAGGCTGGCTGCGTAACGTAATGGTCCTTCCTATATTTTTCCTTTCTCCATGCCGACGTCGGCTGCGTATGGCAAGGCTGAGTGCGGCCGCACCGGCGATATCTTGAAAGTGACCTGCGATGAGTACAGTCAGCCGCGAGGCCCTGTGGACCCTGTCTCGAAAGCGATCTGCGATGAGTATGGAGTCTAGATGTGCCGAGGGCGGATAGCTTCGTGTGCCGCTGTGTTTTCGCCGCTTATAGTTCGCATTCAGGCGAGAAGAAGCACGAAGCTCAACTCTCCTACTGCTGCAGGTGCTCTTTCTCAAGCCAGCATTTTGAAAGCGACAGTCTGCGCTCATCGAGTAGGATGTGTTTATGCTTGCTTGTGTGTGCGTGACACCATGCTTGTTAATTTATTTACTAAGCGAATGTTGAAAAGTTTATACGGCCGATAAACCTGCTATTCTTATTTCGTGTAGATGTCTGCCAATTTGCTATCGCATCGATATCTTTCAGGGGAAACTGCAACTTATATTTAGGACAGATTGCTCGATGTTGGAGCAGACCCTGCAGTTAAGATTCTTATGGGGACTTCAGTTGATGAATGAAAAATTTCGTGGAATATTCTGTGCAACGTCTCCAAGTAGGCTTTGCAGTGTTATTTTAATTTTTTAGGTGTTTAGAATCACGTTTGTGCGCCACTTGTGCGCAGAATGCTCCTCTGTGAAGAACACGCTCTGCGAGCATAAATAAAATAACCGTCCGCATATCTCAAGACGGACATGCCGCTCTGAAGTTTCGCGTTTTGAGCGCTGCCTGCTCTGCCCCAGAAATGTGGCACTTAACGTAGGCGCGACGCTCGAACCTATACAGACGCCTGATTTCTGCCTGCACAACTTTTCGGACCGAACAAAGAAGCTAAACTTTTCATAGAATGACATAATTTCTAAAGAGCCAAGCGGACCAACAGATGTTTTTTTTTCTAAATGCAAGTTTGCCCTTATGTTTTGCTATACACTGTTCAACGGTGTTTGAAAATGTCTCATGCGGCAAGGAAAAACAAAGATGGCATACGTCAATGCTGACGGCTATGAATCCAGCAAGGTCGGTGGTAGTTACGTAGTCAACAATGCCGCTACACTTGTGAAAATAACAAGAGTGAGTTATTTATAGCATAATGATGCTTCTGGAGATATTTAGACATGGCAAAGCCACCAAGTACATTTTTTTTCAGAACCAATTCCTTTAAACAGCTTCAGTAGCTTGTGTGTCTTAATAGTAAACTATATTTAAAACCAACCATTTTGCCTTTTCAACACCGGAGTCAAGTTTTTGTAAGCAAGCCTTTTTACCAAGAGCTTCGCTCTTATTTCTGATTAATGTTTGTAGAAATTCACTTAGGATTCTTTTCAAGAACTTCCTGCGCCTTCTCGGCAGAGGCGTCCTCTTTACTAGAAAGAAAGACTTCTTTATTAGGAAAGAGAAAGTTTGTTTCAGGAAGAAAAATCTACCAAAGGGCCATCACACACTTTAGGCTTATTTTTGTTTGCGCTTACTTAAATATATTGTTAAAGCCTTTGAAAGCAATGAGATGGGACTGAAGTTGACTTCCGAGTGGCCTTCTAATAGGTTCTTTGACGTGCGCTTCTATTTTTTTTTTTTTTTGCTTGCCATTTGGGCTGTCATTGTAACCACCAGTCTACAAAACCAGCGTAATAGTAATTGCGTCGGAGCACTTGAGTAAGATGTGGAATCGTCTTGTCGTGCTTACGGTCGGATTTGAGAAAATGGCTCGATTTGAGAAAAAAGTGGCCTGCATTTGCTGAGTACCCTTTTCTAAATGTAAATTGATATCTTCGAAGATGCTTAGCGCCATTTGCACATCATTAAAATGGAATGTGGAAGCGCATGCGACTCGAAAAGAAAGAACAATATAGCTTTGCAGTCAGCATTCTAAGGTGTACCGCTTTAATTTTTATGTTTAGTTCTAGTTACGTGAAACAGCCAGTATACACCGGTTGCACCGTCTAGCAGGTAGCAAGTTCTAATAGTTTTTTAAGCAAAATCGCGGTGCGGATGAAACAAGCTATGTTATGAGCAAACCATCGAAAGTATTTTTGCTATGGCATGCATAAAGTGATAAGTAATGGTTAGCAAATTATCATGTATTACAACGAAACGCGTACATTGTTACTTATCACTTTTAAAGGAACCGCATCTAATACAAATTTGTTAGCCGATTTGACAACCGCGGGTTAACAAATCGAATTGACCGATTGAGTCCGCAATCCGGCGCAGGCGCAAGAAAGGCGCAATGGACGAAAGTGTGTGTTCAGTGCAGGAAGGTGGCTGTTAATTTAGTAGACTCCTAATAAGCATCCAGGAGCCTAAGTCTTTCACAGGCTTTAGTCTCTCGTCTTCTGCCCCACCTGCGCGCACGTTTTTATGCCGCTTAGAATAACGAGCTCAACTCTGCTCCCTATCTTGTCTCTAATGTAAACAACCCGGATCGTATCATCTCTATTTTAGCACGCGTCTTTAATATCGGGAATGTGGCATGTTTCATCTGCTGCGCTTACACAGTCCTCCCTGACCAGCCACCATCGGAAATTTTATTCATATACTGGAAATTATACGCCATATACGGAACATTCTACCTCAAAACATATTTAGAGTACAGTTTTCAGGCGCCCGTTCCTGCATTAAGCGTCGGCCCCAGCGTCGGTATAACCGGCAGAACGAACGAGCCCATCGAAGGGTGAAAAATTTGGAGGACGCTTAAGCTTCACCTTTAAGAGTGGAACGCCATAGCACTGAAGCACGCCTGACTGCTTCTCGCGCTTCCCGGCAACTGCAGCTTATGTAACCGTAATGTTTACCGGGAAATACTTGCGGCGAACATTATGCACGAAAGCGAGCGGGTGAGCTTTCTGGTAGAAATGCGGCCCCTTGCGTGGCCCGCGGATTCGCGAAGGCGAGCGCCATCTGGATGGCACTGTTGCAAGGAACCGAGTGCAGCATGCCGCTCTACGAATCGTAGAAATACTCGAAAATGGACTTTCGTTTGAGTTACCACGTAACAGAATTGTGTTTCCTGGCATATTCAAATTACCCTCCGATGCTAGCCTGTCTCTAGGTCGTGTTTAGGTTGTACTTTACGCTTGTTTTGACGCATCTTACTTTGAGAAATTCAATTAGTTCAGTAACGCCTCTGCGCCACGCGGAGGGCCTGCGTGGTTGTGGTGCGGAACGATTTTTCGCTAACCGACGTCCAACGCAAGACACCGAGACCACGTTTTATGCGACGTGGGGCTCCCGAAGCTATCGCGTTAAAGAATGCGCCGACTATCGCGATGCACCCCCATGCGATATTTGAGCGCAGCTCTATAAGTGTTCCTATTTCGTGACATAATGGCTGGCACGGACAATCCGTCTGGTGCGGCACATTGCAAACGGAGCAAAGTGTGGCTTGGCTGCCTCGCTAATCGGGAGATCGCGAGAGGTAGCGCGTGGATGACGCGTAGGCGCGGTTCACAGCAGCCGCTGCAAACGCCTCCGATCCACCGATACAATATGGACACGTGTAGTTGTCCATCTTTACAGGGTGACCGCATTTCACTGTCTAACAACTGTTATCGTTTAGCGCAGGACGGGTCTGTATGTAACGGAAGTTTCTCGAATGTTATCGATGGGTCTATCGGCTGTCTGTGGTCACCAAACTTCGTGTAATCTGATTGCATGTATGCGCGACGCGAAGTGTGTAGTACTTTCTGGAAGACACGCGGGCACCAACGATTTGTCTGGTACCTTCGATGACCCACGTATAAAAACCGACGCGCCTGACCCACTGATCAGATTGCGACGACCGCAAACCGTGTTCACCGCTATCGCTGTGTTTTGTGTGTGACTTGCATTTGTGGGCACAAGTTCGCCCAATAAAATTTAGTTTCTTCATTCACAGATTTAGCGCTGTATTATTCACCGTCACTAATGCGTGACAATATACGGAAGCAAAGCGCTGTCGAGAACTTCGGAACCACCACGCATGCGCTAGTTCGCCGTCACCACTATCACTAGAGAATGCACTCTGCGCGAGGCACACGTTCCCGCATTTACTCTTTCTTTCTGAACAGTGAGTGACTCAACCGGTGGAACTGCTTCTCTGCCACCGCTGCTGAAACATCTGAAGTGCAGCGCTCGAATCCAGTATTAAGGAGTATTGTAATTATCAGTGAATTTTTTTCCTAATTCTTTCATTGTTGCAAGAGATACGAGACATTCAAATGCTATGACGTCATGCTGTCAAAGGACGAGCTTCAGTGGCAACATAGGCATTCTCTTTCTTTTCCTCAACTACCGTCCACAAGCGATAGTCCTTCGCTGTATTACCAAAGGCATTGCAGGCATTGGAGTGACCCGATCCGGTCGTCTGTGTAAGGCTGTCACTCCACCAGAAAGCTAGGATTTCTCCACATAAGAGCACTGCTGTGCTGTCGTTTAAAATCTTCAAACAGGATTGTCACCACCCGATACACACCCCGTTCGCATCTTTGCAATGACCAAAACTGCTTATTGGCCCTTCAATTCCGGCCACTTTTACACTACGGGGAACCCACCTCCAGACCATAGTGGCGGAAGAGGTCCTGGACGTCTGGCGAAGGTCCCCGGCTCCTCTCCTTAGAGACGCAACGCAGGAAGAAAGAAGTGACTCGTGCCAAGAAGCTGGCGTTACGGCTGCTGGTGTCAGCGCTCGCCTCTGCTTGGTGGAACTCGTGAAACATGTTTTCCAGGCGGTACCTGTGAGTTGTGGTCACAACCAGTCTTTAGGTGAACTTTCACGGTGAACTGCGCACGAATCCTTTACGATTCACATATGCCCTAAAAAAAACTTGCAACTGACTTGCCCTATTCTGTGTGCCTGTGCTTCCAGACATCGATTATCTTGGCCTCTATCCAAGATCCGCTAGTATCCTGGTTAGCTAAGACAGATGACCGCAACATCTGTTCAGTTTCAGTTTCAGTTTATTTCTTTCCAAATGGATACATGCTTACATAAATATAGAAAAGGATATTTCAGCGCATATGGCTGAAAGGGACCCCTGTCAAAAATATATGTATTTGTGCAAATATACAGCATAAAACAGCAATGAAGTAGTCACTAAGTGTGAGATTAAGCAACGTAAATGTAGTACAAACTTCAAATAATATAAAGTCAATAACTAGTCGTAGAATTATAACTGTAGTTAAGCCGTTCGCAACATACCAAACCAAAAATGTTTATAAAGGATACAAATGAAAAAAACCTAGAAAAAAAGGAAAAAACCAAAAGAAATTAG